>NC_038042.1:25878988-25983316 GCF_002211085.1 Panicum hallii
TTCAGAAGGAGAACCCATGGGCCATGGACGAACCTGAGGCATTGATTCTGGAGTCCAAGGAAAAGGATTCTACAGACGAACATGGAAACTTCTTTCTTGAAAAACCTCAAGAACCATGCTCACATAGTGCACCTCTAGAGTTTGACACACTTTGTGCCATGAGCATGTACGAGGATCACAACCACCCTAAGATCCTCAATTGCAAAATGTTTAGGAGGTTGGTTGTAGATGCCTTTGTCTATCATAAATTCTGCAAATCTCGTGGTTGCATTTTTGGCACTAACCTTGCAGCTGAAGCATCAACGTTAAATCAACAATTGGCGGTAAAGCTGGGGACTACATCACCAATGATAGCTGCAAGAGGATGTTCCCATGGTCGAGCTTGTGACCATAAACAAAGAACTGTTGGGAGATAGCCCGGATCATCATTTCCTTTTTTCAAATAAAAGCAAGATCATGTCTCTAGGATAAAACTCTCCTTCGGGTATTTTTGGTCACTAACCATTTCTGATGGAGATTAAAAAGAACGAATGATAGGTGACGCCTAAAAACATGAGAGCTACACCGACTACAACACCATGGTAATTCCTGGTGAGGAAACGATTATGAAGGGAAGCTTGAACTCCACACGAGTTGTGTTGCTTAGCAATGCAAACTCCAAGTGTGGGGGAGGTATGAAGGATCCCAAGTAAGTTCTTTTCATGCCAAATCTTATCTTGGTTTGAAGATGGTGTCAGTTCTTGCATCATGTCCAACAAAAAAAAACTAAAAAAAGGAGTTACCACGGTGGCAATTATGAGTTCTTCATGAACAAAACGCTATTGTAAGCACTCCATGTATGTCCTGCTGTTGACTTTAAACAAAGCCCTATCGGGAGGTAACCCGAGGTTCACCATTCTCATACTCATGCTTATCCCTCTTGGAATATAGCTTGATCATGTTTTCATGCTTCCCTTATCTATTCTTGTATGCTCTGGTTTGAGTGCATGATCGATCTACACTCATAGACATTTTAAATTAAGCATGGTGCTTAGGTTGAAAAGTCTTCTTTAATCAAATTAGACATGGTGTCAAGTTTGATTAATAAACCTTAGAGTTATTGCATTTATAGATCTTGGTTGTATATGTGGACTAATCCCTATAGGAAATTCTTCAATTCCAAATGGGTAAGTTGTTGAACTTGATGCAAGTGAGAATGTAAGCCAAGGCATCGGATTCATGTTGCACAACATGCAAAGGAGGTACATATCACCCTTCGGACACATGAAGGTTCAAGAAAAATATAGCTATGTCCTTGTGTCTTCCAAATAAAGGAGAGAGTTTCATAAAAGGAGTGTTTTATTTTCATCATCCACTTTCCATAAACATGCACAGTCTTGATCAACTCATGTGATTTGTCATCTCCATGGATCCAACCTTTGATTTTGCAACATATGTGAAACAAGTGCATGCTTCCAATTCCCCTACCATAAGCTCCACATAAGCCTATCTTTAGAGGTAGGTTGAAAAAGAGGCAATGCCTTGGAGGAATAAAGCTATGGTTAGTCCTTTCAAAAATCTATCAAACCCCCAGTCACACAACGGAGAAGTGAAGGATACTCAAGTCAATACCATTCCACGCTTCAACTACCCAAACCATTATGGTAGACACATCAAGATTCACAGGTAAAGGTGAAGCTTGGAATAATCTGTATGCAGGTATCATATCAAAAGGAAATGGTGTTCCACCTTAGTCCTACCCTTTACTCGAGGATGAGCAAAGACTAAGTGTGGGGGAGCTTGTTGACGCTCATTACGGACCACTTTTAGAGTGTCAATTCCTGCATAATACATATAAAAATAGTGGGATAACATTAGAATAGGATCATTATCTAACGGATTCCACAGATGTTGGTCTAAAAATATGCGCAGGTGAATTTGGACTGAAAATGGCATGAAAAGAGCAAGCATAATCCAAGTGACAAACTCCCGCCCAATCACGAGCAAGCATAAGGATGGAAGGACCCACATGATAGCCTAAACACATCTCAAGAGCAAGGAAACACACTCACAATCCAAGGCAACACCTCTCCGGCGAATCAGGCACAAGCATGTGGATCCATGGGCCCACAACCAAGGCAAACCACCTCAAAAACGACCGGGTCACCTAGAACCGACATAAGGTCCCACTTACCAGTCTCCTGGCCAAAGGTGGTGGCCAGGGGTCGGCCGAACCCCTAGTTCGGCCGAACTGCCACTGGGCCCCCTCGCCTCCAGCTTCCACCTGTCGACTCTTGGTGAACTCTAAAAGGTGGTGCTGCATGACCCCACGAGATTAGCGGCTGAGAACCTCCTTGGACACCCCTATAAATATGAGGGGAGGGGGGTAGAATTAGGACACACAACACCTTGCTCCCTCTTGAGTTCTCACTCTCACACACGAGCTTTAGGCTCACCTGAGGACTTTAACGTTGCCTCGGCGGTGTTTAAAAATAGGGAGTGAGTGAGGGGAAGTCGGGGAAGTGTGGGTTTGTTGGCACTCTTCTCCAGCTTGTACCCCGACGGATGCTTATCAATCAAAGTAACTGTTCGTGACTTCTTTTGTGCTTTAGTTTCTTAGTTAAGTAATAGTTCTAGTTCCTTAGTTTTTTACGGGATCAATAGTTCACTAGTTAGTGGGTGCTCTGGTCTAAGGCCAACACTCTTCTAAGCTCTTCTAAGGCCAACACTCTTCTTTCCACTGGAACTTGTCTTTCCGCTTGAGTAGCTTGAAGAAGGGTAGTCCCCATTCCCTAAGTCTTGAGATGAATCTATTCAAGGTTGCCATGCACCCTGTGAGCTTCTGGACATCCTTGATGGTCTTCGGAGCCCCCATCTCTATGATGGCGGTGATCTTCTCCGGGTTAGTTTTGATTCCTCGGTGACTAACAATGAACCCGAGTAGTTTTCCTGATGGTACGTCGAAGACACACTTAGTCGGGTTGAGCTTCCACCGAAACATGCGCAAGCTGCTGAAGGTTTCCTCGAGATCCGTGATGAACTCATCGTGGCTTCAGGTCTTGACAACCACGTCGTCCATATAGGCTTCAACATTGCGGTGTAACTGATCAGGGAAACACAGCTGGATGGCCCGCTGATACGTAGCTTCCGCGTTCTTCAGCCCGAAGGACATAGTCGTATAGGCGTATGCATCAAATGGGGTGATGAAAGCGGTGTTGATCTGGACTTCTTCCTTGAGGGCAATTTGATGGTAGCACGAGTAGCAATCAAGGAAGGAGAGTAGGACACAGCCGACCGTGGAGTCGATGACTTGGTCGATGCGTGGGAGCCCGAAGGGATCCTTCGGGCAGTGCTTGTTGAGATCAATATAATCCACACACATCCTCCATTCATTATTGTTCTTTTTGAAAATGAGTACAGGGTTAGCTAGCCACTCTGGGTGGTACACTTCTTTGATGAAACCAACCGCGAGTAGTTTTGCTAACTCCTTCTTGATGGCCTCCCTCTTTTCTTGAGCGAATTGGCATAGTCGTTGCTTCTTTAGGATGGCCTTGGAATCGACGTTTAGGGAGTGCTCGATCAACTCCTTGGGCACCCCTAGCATATCTATTGGTTTGCACGTGAATATGGCTCGGTTGGCCCGAAGGAAGCTGATGAGCGCGCTTTCCTATTTGTCACCCAGCCTTGTGCCGATCAGGGCTGTCTTGGATGGATCGCCCTCCTGCAGGTAGATGGCCTTCACGCTGATGTCGCTGGTGGGCTTCACCGAGGACTGGCTTGACTTCTTAGTTGGAATCGCCATCTCAGACTGAGGGAGCTGATGTGCAGCTGCGAAGACTTTGGTGGAAATATCTGGCACACGGTTAGTTGAGGCATACTCGATTGCCTCTTGATCGCAGTCGTACGACCTCTTCAGGTCGCTGTGAAAAGTGAGTAACCCTGTCTTACCCGGCATCTTGAGGAGCAGGTAGACGTAGTGGGGCAAGGCCATGAATTTGGCTAGAGCAGGTCTTTAGAGGATGGCGTGGTAGGATGATTCGAAGTTTGCCACCTCAAACTTGACGTACTTGGTGCGGTAGTTGTTTTTGGTCCTGAAGGTGACCGGCAGTGTCACCACGCCAATCGGTGTAGCTGAGTTCCCTGGGACAATGCCGTTGAATGGCATCTTGCTGGGGGTGAGCATGTTGGGGATGTTCAGCCCCATTTTCTCCAAAGTACTCACGAAGAGCATGTTGAGGCCGCTCCCCTCGTCGATGAGTACTCGTGTGAGTTTTGAGTCTGCCACCACAGGATCCAGCACGAGCGGAAATTTTCTCGGAGAAAGAGAAAGAGATCGGGACCTCACTGTGTCCACTGATCCTATCTGGAGAAAGAGATCAGGACCTAGCTGTGTCTCAGGGATCGCTGTATGGCCAGCTCGACCGCCATGATCTCGCGCAGAGTGAGGTTCTGCGCTTCGACTTGGTGAAGAAACCCGAGTCACCGCCGAAGATGACATTGACGATGTTCGCAGGGTGTTGATAACCATGTGCCTTCGACTTGTCTCCCTCATCATCCTCCTTGTCCTTGTTCTTTCCGACTTGATCGGGGAGAGGTGCGTTCAAGGACTTGCGGAGGCTGATGCACTCGAACAATGTATGCTTGGACTTCGGGTGCATTGGGCATTGCTTGTGCAGGATCTTGTCGAGTTGGTCCTACTAGTTCCCCATCTTCTTGCCTTGTGGTTTGCGATCCACAATCGCGATGAGATCGTCGGACTTGTGCTTTCGGGAAGATCCCGAGTAGTCTCGTTGGCCCTTGTTGAAGCGGTTGTTGTTATTCCACTTGCCCTTGTTGTCGTTGCCGTGCTTGGGGTAGCGGTCATGTTCCTGGTCCTCCTAACCGGCCCATCGCTGCATCATGTCATGAAGTTCCACGATGGTGTTGGGGCGGTTGCGTCCAAAATCGCGGTAGAGGTGCTGCTCGGCAAAGCCATTTTGGAAGCAGTAGATGACGTCCTCATCGGAGATGTTGGTGATGGTGGCGCGAGTATTGAAGAAACACCAGGTGTAAGACCTCAAGGTCTCGTTCTGCTCCTGCTTGCATTGAGACAAGTCATGGCGAGTACCTGCTCGAAGCATGGAGCCTTGGAAGTTGTCGATAAAAACCCGCTTCAGGTCCTCCCAGGAGTCGATGGAGTCTGGCTTGAGGCTCTCAAGCCAGGTGAGTGGCACTGATTCCAAGACCATGGGGAAGTAGATGGCCTTGGTGGTGTGGGAGCAGCCCAAGACTTTGATGGCCATCAAGCAACACTGCAACCATTGTTGTGGGTCTTGCTTGCTGTCGTACTTGGTGATGCTAACCGGCTTGAACTCTCTCGGGTACTCATGATGGGAGATCCTCCGAGTGAACGCTGGGAAGCGGTCACTGTCATCGAGGTTGTGGAATCCCCCACTACGCTCCTGGCGTCTTGAATCGATGATGTCTTGAGCGTCGCGGTTGTTATTGATGACTTCTCACAAGTCGCGGTGGCCTCGGCCTCCCGGGTGGTGGTCCCCACCTCTGGTCTTGGTGGTTGATGATTGCCTTGTCTGTGTGGGGGCTGATGATCCTCTTGGTTGCCTTGCCGCCGCAGACTGTTGGGCCTCCCGGTTGCCGTGGCCGCCCTAGCGGTCATTATCCCTTCTAGGATTGGGTCTGCCTCCTGGTGTACGGCTGGCCTGAGGGGCAACGCTTACACTCCTCGATAGGCTATGATGCACCGATGGCATGGGGTCTCGTTGGTCCAACTGGATGAGCGCGCGCTGAGCTAGCTGCATCACTCTTTAGGTCTCCGGGTTCTGGGGTAATCGCTGGAGCAGGATCGCAGCTTCGGTGATGTTCCCAATCGGAGTAGCATACTTGCAGTCAGTAGCTGCTGTGAAAGCATCGTTGAGGTTGCGTTGTGGGTGTCGCCGGGCGCGGGCCTCTGCCTTTCGCCTGCATTTGGCTCGCATGGCATTTTTCGCCCTCCTGCGCTCCTTGTCTTTGTCTTGAGGGGTGTTCGCCATGTTCTCATCGGCAGTGATGTCCGCGAGTAGTTCGTTGACGTACTGGTTTCCAGGTTCGTCATCGTCTTCATGGTCGCGGATTGAAGCCATGCAGACTTGACACTCCGGCGAGTACTCGACAGAGCTGGAGGTGTAGTCGACCAATACAGTGTGCCCCTCTTCCTCGGCGGTGGAGGTGAGGGGTCTCCCTTCTTGATAAGGCATCTCTTGGATGTAGGCCACAATGCGGGTGTTGTCGTTGAGTAGCTCAGAGGGCTCCATGCCCTTCCAATACACAAACCGGCCCTGTGGTGTCGAAGTGATCGTCAAACCCATATGACTACCCATGGAGGGTTTGGAGTAGTCATCTGAATCCGAGTACCTGTCGAAGATGGGGGCCTCCCGATAGGCGGTGGCGTCCTCATCTCCGATATTGAGAAGGTGATCCAATTCCCCCTCGAATATGTAGAGGGTCTCAAATCGCATGGCCTCCTGATAAACAGTGGCTGAGTTGCGTAGCCTGAACAGGAATCGGGTACGCAAATCCTCAGACCGAATCAGATCCGATCTGGGGAGTCCTGGTGCAGCATGAGTTGAAGTCGCGTTGAAGCCAGACTACTCCTCGATCTCCCTAGCTAGGTCAGGGAGCAGCATCTCACCGAGTTTGTCGATGAACTCCTCGAGATCGCTGCCTGGGGTTGCTGCTAGAGCCTCTGGCTTCATGTTGTCGATGAGGTGCCCTCGTCGAGCACAGCGCTGGTGAAGTTGAACGTGGCTATTGAGCTCTCCTGGGGATTGTCGATGATCACCCCTTCCTGGCGTGCCAGTTGTCGGTGTTTTACCGCCAAGCCCACCGAGGGATACCCCTAAGGTGGTAGGTTGTAGGTGGGGTGTCGCTGAGATCTGGAACTCGAAGGTGCAAGAAACATGAAACTTTAGATAGATTCGGACTGCCGAGAGTGTAATATCCTACGTCCTGTGTGGTGGTTTGTATTGCTTTAGATGATTGTGCTTTGGAGGGGCTCCCTGCCCTCCCTTATATAGTCTGGGGGATAGAGTTATAGAGATCCTAGCTAGATACGAGCTCAGGAGTCCTACCCGAGTACTGTCGGTGTTTTACTACCACGCCCACCGAGGGATACGCCTGAGATGGTGAGTTTGTAGGTAGGGTGTCGCCGAGATCAGGAACTTGAAGGTGTAAGTAACACAAAGTTTAGACAGGTTCGGGCCGCCGAGAGCGTAATACTCTACGTCCTGTGTGGTTTGTACTGCCTTAGGTGGTGATCGGGTGATCTTCTTTTTGGAGGGGGTCCCTGTCCGCCCTTATATAGTTTGGGGGGACAGGGTACATGGAAGTCCTAGTCGGATACGAGCCCGGGAGTCCTACCCGAGTACTTTTCGGGTAGTTTCCTACTGTCTTCGATTAGTTTTACTACTGTATGAGTAGTCCTACTACGCTACGAGTAGTTACAACTGGTGTAGGATGTGGACCATGACCCATCCCTTATCCTGTAAGATGTAGGCCATGTGCGCAGTCCCGTAGGCCCGGGTCTGACAAGCCCCCGAGCTCTTCGTAGTCGAGTACGACAGGCTTCCGAGTACTTCTAAAGGTATTTTTGAGTTCTCCCAAACTCCATCTTGAAGGTGTCTTCCGAGTACTTCCTTGGCTGCATCGAGGCTGTGAGGTGCTCATGCCCCAAGTAGTTTGTCAAGTCTTCTTTTATATGGGATGCGATTGAACTCGCACTCCATATGGAGTAGCCCCCGAGCCTTAGGCTGACTCATAGAATCAGGCTGAGGGTCAATTTAGTCTTGAGTCTTCTGTCCTTATCTTCCAAAAGATTTGAAAAATAAGTCGCTGATGACACATGTCCCTGCAGCCCCGAGCCTTAAATCCAAATCTTCAAGGTTTTGAATAAAGGATCCAAAGAATCGTGGCATGCAATATATGACGGTAAAGATTTGATGGTTAAAATGGGCAAGTTGGTTCAAAAATTTGAAAAATCCCTTTTTTGGGATGAATTTCCTGAAAAAATGGTTAAACAAATAACTTCTCCAAAAAGCGCCCTAAATTACCGGTCAAATCAAACCTTGGTCACTAAGAGCCGTGTCGTATCCAACCCCTGAGCCTGGGAGCTGGATGAGTCGCACAAGATACACCTAGTAGTCGGTGGTGCCAGCCCCCGAGCCTAGGCATTGGCCAAGTGGCCGCTGGATCTTGAACTATCGATGAAACCGACTAGTCGGAATTGATTCCGACTAGTTTTGTAGGCAAGACGAGTAGTCGAAGTAGTTGATGATGCGTAAAACTAGTTGGGAACTAGTAAACGCAGTGTCATGGGAGCGAGGCCCCTTCAGTAACACAAAGTACTAGTCGAGAACTAGTAATCTGACCATTACTAGAAGCATGGGAGCGAAGCTCCTTCAGTAAACTCTATGTAGTACTAGTCGTGAACCAGTAAATGGAGTAGTACTGGCAGTATGTGAGCGATGCCCATGCAGTAAACTGCATGTAGTACCAGTCGTGAACCAGTAAACGGAGTAGCACTGGCAGTATGAGAGCGATGCCCTTGCAGTAAACTTCACATAGTACTATTCATGAACTAGTAAACGGAGTAGTACTAGCAGTATGGGAGCGAGCCCATGCAGTAAACACCATGTAGTACCAGTCGTGAACTAGTAGACGGAGTAGTACTAGGAGAATGGGAGCAAGCCCATGCAGTAAACTCCACGTAGTACCAGTCCTGAACCAGTAGACGGAGTAGTACTAGAAGTATGGGAGTGAGCCCATGCAGTAACTCCACGTAGTACCAGTCGTGAACCAGTAGATGGAGTAGTACTGAAAGTATGGGAGCGAGGCCCATGTAGTAAACTCCACGTAGTACAGTCGTGAACCAGCAGACGGAGTAGTACTAGAAGGATGGGAGCGAGCCCATGCAGAAAACTCCACGTAGTACTAGTCGTGAACCAGTAGACGGGGTAGTACTGGAAGTATGGGAGGGAGTACCAGTCGTGAACCAGCAGACGGAGCAGTACTGGAAGGATGGGAGCGAGCCCATACAGTAAACTCCACGTAGTACCAGTCGTGAACCAGTAGACAGAGTAGTACTGGAAGTATGGGAGGGAGGCCCATGTAGTAAACTCCACGTAGTACCAGTCGTGAACCAGCAGACGGAGTAGTACTGGAAGTATGGGAGCGAGGCCCATGCAGTAAACTCTACTTAGTACTAGTGGTGAACCAGCAGATAGAGTAGTACTGGAAGTATGGGAGCGAGCCCCATGCAGTAAACTTTACGTAGTACCAGTCGTGAACCAGTAGACGGAGTAGTACTAAAAGTATGGGAGCAAGGCCCCTTCAGTAAACTCCATATAGTACTAGTCGAGAACTAGTAAACAGAGTAGTACTAGAAGTGTGGGAGCGATGCCCTCCAGTAGACCATGCTACACCGCAGCTGACAACTTGTGATACAAGTTAGCTAAGGGTGAAAACGGCGTAGGTGCTCGATATTCCAGGAGTTTGGGACCTTCTGGCCATCAGGGTACTGTAAGCGATATGACCCTGGTCCTGTAACCTTGTGCACAAGGAAGGGTCCCTCCCATCGTGAATTAAGCTTGTGCAGCCCGGTTTTGTCCTGGATGCAACGAAGGATCATATCTCCAACATTGAAAGAACGTTGTTGAATGTTCCGGTCGTGGTAATGATGGACTCCATTTAAGTAGCGGGCCAACTGGAGCAAGACATTGCATCTGATTTCCTCTAAAGAGTCAAGTTCGAGATGTCTTGTGTTATCAGCCTCGGCTTCTTCATACATCTCCAGTCGAGGAGATTTCCACATAACATCAGCTGGTAATATAGCTTCAAACCCGTACATGAGGAAGAAAGGTGACTGCCATGTGGCCTTGCTTGGTTGTGTGCGAAGCTCCCAGATTACTAACGAGATCTCATTGATCCACTTGCCGCCCTTTGTGCTGTTCTCGTCGTAGAGTCTTTTCTTCAAGCCATCAAGAATCAAGCTGTTGGCGCGCTCAACCTGGCCGTTGGCCCGTGGGTGAGCCACTGAGACGTACTTGACCTCAATGGCACTGCGTTCACAGAAATCCCAGAACTGATGCGAGTGGAAATTGGATCCCAGGTCCGTGATGATAGTGTTTGGGAAGCCGAATCAATGCAACATGTCGCTGATGAAGCTAACCACTCGATCGGCAGAGAGTTTTGTGATTGGCTTGTACTCGATCCACTTCATAAACTTGTCGATGGCCACCAACACGTGATTAAAGGTACTTGGCGCAGTTGTCAAAGGCCCTATCATGTCCAGGCCCTAGCATGCGAACGACCATGAAGGTGGTATGGTGATAAGGTTGTGAACCGGGATTTGGGGCTGTTTGCTGAAGAACTGGCAATTTGTGCACCGGCAAACAAGTGCTTCGGCGTCTGCCAAAGCAGTCGGCTAGTAGAAACCAGATCTAAAAGCCTTGCCGACTAGTGTGCAAAAAGCAGCATGGTTCCTGCACACGCCTTCATGAATCTCCTGGAGTATTTCTCTGCCTTCCTCCGTACGGACACACTTCATGAGTATGCCTGATGCTGATCCATGCTTGTACAAGGTGTCCCCGACTAGAACGTACCCTTTGCTGCACCTTAGAATGCGAGTGGCCTTAGCGCTTTTTGGGTCGATGCCGGGGGGTAGTTTGTGCTCCTGGATGTAGTCGATAAACGTCACCCGCCAGTGAACCTCGATCATCAAAACCTCTTGGTCGGGTTCCGTTGGACCCTGAGCGATGGTACTTGGATCTGGTGTCTTGATGGATGGGTGATGCAACTCGTGAACAAAAACTCCCGGTGGAACGTTAGCTCGATCAGAACCTAGTTTCAAGAGCACATCCGCTCCCACATTGTTGTTGCAAATCACATGATGAATTTCCAGCCCTGAGAACTTGTTCTCGAGCTTGCGCATTTCCGCGACGTACGCGTCCATGGTGTCCTTGTTGACATCCCACTCTTTGTTGACTTGTTGGACCACCAGCAAGGAGTCGTCGTAGACAAGTAGTCGCTTGATGCCCAGAGAGACTGCCAGGTGTAGCCCGTGCAACAGTGCCTCATACTCGGCTTCGTTGTTGGAGACCTCAAATAGTATTTGGAACATATACTTGAGTTATTCTCCTTTTGGACTGATGAAGAGTACTCTCACGCCACCGCCACCGAGCTTGAGTGAGCCGTCGAAGTACATGACCCAATGCTCTGGCTGGTTGGCTGGGGCTTCCACTTGGTTTTCTCGCCACTCCGCCATGAAATCGACTAGTGCCTGCGACTTGATGGCCGTCTGGGGCTTGAAGTCGAGGGTGAGTGTGGCAGAACCAACCTGAATTACACCGGCTCAAGTACGCGAGTCCTCTCTGGAGGGCTACCTCGTGCTTCAAACGGTATAATCCTATTGATCTGTCGGGTAACGTCCCGATAAACCACCGAACGCAGGATCCAACAAGGTACCTCACACGAAGGTGAGTCCAGAGATATAAATGCCATTACATTTTACACCACAGGCAAATATATTACAAAAATATACAAAGCGTCATTAACTCCCACTGAGAGGAGATTATTACAAAACAGGTTTAAGTCTTAAGATAAAGCAGCGGAGTTTGAAAAGCGTAAACATTGTACATGTTGTTAATACAGATATCATGCTAGCCCTGGCATGATATCATTCGGCGGAATCGGTGTTGGCCGGGGACGGATCCCACTCCACGGACCAACCATCAGGCAAGGGGTAGGGCCATGGTGTAATGAAAGCTGGCTCATCAGGGAGATTACCTGGATTAAATCAACAAAAGCAAGGCTGAGTATACTAATAGTCAGCAAGACTTACCCGGAATTGGGTATACCTTAGCCCATAACTAGACTCATGAAGGCTTTTATCTTTAGGTAGAGTTTTCAGCTGAAAAGCAACAAAGAGTAGGTCCTTATTTTCAACTTTTAGCTTTCAGGTTCTAGTGAATTAACCATTCTAGGTAAGCATCTATAACTATTCAAACATGGTAGAATCTTTAATCAAACATCATCTTTGATAATCACAAAGTTGCTCTTGTTACTCTATGTGGCAAAGGGATTAAGCAGTCTCAATCTCCGCGAGAAACGGACGATTCCTGAATCGAATTTCAAACCTTGCAAGGGTAAACCTAACACACACGCTTGGAACACCAAAGGGTCATTCCGAAGCAACCGTTTGCCTTTCATTCCGACTCGTGGATCAGTGCCACCACAAGCGACTGCAGGACCATACGCACTTCCAAAGTGCAGGATGTACGTCTGTAGCGCGACTACAAAACCCGTACTCCTGGTTGCCCAGCAACACGTATTCCTACACGTCGAACAAAGTAACCAAAAGAAGCAAATACATGTGGTGGGGGGTATGTCCACTCCTCGGGCCGATCGGTTACTAGGCTTACCGCTTACCATATTTCACGGCATGTGGCTAGTACTTTCAAACGCTTAACCACCGCTACCACACACTGCGACCTTATCAAATTCCACAACACAGACGGGGTATCATTTCAACTATGATACCTCACAAAATTCCCGTCCGTCATCCTTCTAGTGTTAACAGGAATGTAAACATTACAACTCCTATATCGCGCGAGTGACAGGAAATCACTCGACTTCTACCGGTCCTATAAGCATAGCTGCTAGTCGGACTCAAGTTCTAGTGTACAATACATTGGTTTCTGGAATTATGCAACTAAGGTTTTCAAACAACTCCTAAGAACTTAATGCATAAAGATATATATAAATAATATAGGTTGCAGTGTAATAAAGTAGGGGTTATGTCCGGGGCTTGCCTTCGCTGGTGGGGCTGGGGTTAGTCAAATTAATATCTTCCGAACCTTGGTTCGGGGCTTCAGAGAAATCCGCGACGAGATTCCCGGGGTCTTCAGAATAACCTCCTTGTTCCGGAATCAGCTGATAATCCCCGTCAGCGAGAGTGGTCGAGTCTACATGACATGCAAGATGAAGTTTAATGGATGCATACACTTTCATTTCAATTCGCGATAAAGTTGCAATCCAAATAAAGGAACATTATATTTCGACAATCAACCTAACTACCCTGTACTGGGCAGTCATTTATCGGGTATTATATGTTTTATCTAAACCCGTTAAACAACAGGGTTAGCTACACTAATTACCTAACTAGTGGCATGTAGCAACAGGTGGGGTGGTTCCTAACAATTATTTAACAAGCTTTATTCATGGGCTACATTAATTATTTACATGAACCTTACATTACTATTATATTATGGACTAAATACATTATGCCTAACTTGTTTGACACCTAATTCTTGGTTGGAAATTTTAATCACATGTTAAACTACTAAAGAACAGTACCCTAAAATATTTTCATGATTTTTGAACAATTAGCATCTATGAAAATTAATTATGTAAGATGAACTATACATTATTTCTAATTAACTTATACATTAATAAAATAGTACTTAACTATTGGGATAATTATTTTTCTTCAATTCTACATGTTAAAAGAAAATTAACACAACTGGTTTTACAATTTTATCATTTTTCTATGAATTACTATGCATTTCCTAAGCCTACAAGTAGCTAAACTTAACCATTAAATTAGATCATCAAACATTCAGAAACTGAAGTTGACCCTTTAAGTAACGTTGTAGATCTTTATCTAATGATTCCAACAAAATTTAGTTTACATTTTTATGATTTTTCTTCGAATAGATATAGCATTTCTAAGTTGACAGCCTTATTTACACAAGGGGGTCCTTCGAAACTATTCATCTGAGTCTACTCCTTTGCACAAAACCCCCTAGACTTCTATTCCTTCTAACCCGACGTCCCTGGACTGGAAACCGAAATAGAGCAAGAGGAGGGCGGCCGTGTTCCGGCGGCGGTGGTCACCGGCGGCGAGGTCCAAGGGCAGGAAAGGGTGCAGGAGCTCACGAGGGTTCTGCGCAACCACGTGTCGAGGGCTGGGGTGGTCGGAATGGTGGAGCTCGATGGGGACCCGAGGCGGCGGCGGAGGGGTCGACGGCGACGACGGTGCTCCGGCGATCGACGTCGGCAAAGGTCCTGCGCATGAGAGCCAGTGAGTCACGGGGATCGTGTAGGTACAATCAATTGGAAGGATAGACGCTGGATCAAGGGTAATCGACGGAGACCAAAGCGGCGGCGGCGAGGAAGAACGCCGGCGAGCGTCGGGGAGGCGCGGTTGTGGATTAGAGAGCCAGTGAATGGGTCGGGGAGCTTTGGGGTGATGATTTGGTGCTGGCTACGGTGTCGTGTTGGCATGGAAGGGCTCGGGTCGAGCTGTCCACGATGAGGCCTAGTGCGGCGGCGGTGGCGCTTGTCGGGGACCAAGCACCGATTGCAATTGGAGGACAACGGTTGGTCGGTGAGCACTAGTGAACTACGGGGAAGCTTGCATAAGTGTTGATTGGGGCGGAGAGGGTCCGGTGTGGGCTGCCCACGGGCGTGCCGTGCGCGGCCGGAGCTAGAGGAGACGGCGGCGGAGGAATGTGGGTCGAGCGCTCGGAATTGGGCTCTGGAACGGGAGGAATAGAACGTAGGGATGAGGGTAATGCTGCTGCGCGCGCGAGAGAGAGAGAGAGAGTTAAGGCGCCGGAGTGGGCTGTCCACGGCAACAAGGAGGTCGCGGCCGGCGGACGGTTCGGGTCGCCGTGGCGCGCGCGCGCGAGGCCAGAAAGGGAGGGGAACAGCGGTGGGGAAAGCAAGAGGCGACACCTGGGTACGTGTAGAAGCTTGAGGTGGAGCTCGGGGTCCTGTGCGGTCAGCAGCGGAGGCAGAGCGGAGCAGAGGGGGAAGCGGTGGTGCCAGAGGTAGAAGAAGCAGGCAGGAGTCAGAAGGACTTGTTCATGATTTCCAAAAAGTTCAGGGACCTCTCTGTAATCTAAAATTTCTCACTGCTACAAAGGTCAAATGAGAAACTGCTCAACATGAAAGTTGTAGAGTTTTTCAAACTCTACAACATTGCTTTAGGGCTTGGGTTCAGAAAATCAAGGTTTACAACTATTTGGATTACATTTTGAAACAAGATGGAATTTAAGTTAATTTTATCTTTGCCCACCTAAATTTGATCAAATTTTGGGCATGTTTATAAATTTTCTGACCTGTCATGATTACTTGTATTTTTACACATTGACCCTTAAGTAAATTTGAATTTGACTTTTATATTCCAACCATTTCATATGTAACCCTTATATTTGTTTTGATTACACATAAGCCCTTGGTTTCATACAAAGTCTATTTCTTTTAGGTTTTAACTTAATATTTGTACTTTTCTTTTCTATAGTCATTTGAATTTGACATTTAAGAGCATTTTCCACACACACTTGTACATATGAACTTATAAAATCTATAATTTACAAATACACCCCTAGTTCTCTATACAAACCTTAATATACATACAACACACTAGTAACTAGTGTCTATATTCTAATTACAGGAATGTTACAGCCTTCCCCCCTTAAAAAGAATCTCGTTCCGAGATTCCGAAGCTGAGCAGAAACGGATGATTAGATTTGGGGATTGGCTTGAAGGAAGTCTGGGAAATTCCGTTGAAGATAAGACTCTGTTTCCCAAGTCGCTTCTTCCTCGGTGTGATGATCCCATAAGATTTTGTACATCTTAACGGCCCTTCTTCTGGTGAGTCTTTCCTTGGTATCCAGGATTCGATGGGGTTGCTCGATGTATGATAGATCGGGTTCAATCTCAATGGCACATGTTTCAACGATTTCTGTGGGTATTTTGACACACTTCCTAAGCTGAGAGACATGGAAGACATCGTGAATAGCAGCCAATTGAGACGGAAGTCGAAGTTTGTAAGCCACTGGGCCACAAACATTGAGAATTTCAAAGGGTCCGACATATCGAGGTGCTAACTTCCCCTTTATGCCGAAATGTTGGACACCTTTGGTAGGAGACACTCGGAGATAGACAAAATCTCCTACTTGGAATTGCAGAGGATTCCTCCTCTTATCTGCGTAGCTTTTCTGTCTGGACTGAGCGGTTTTAAGATTAGATTGGATAATCTTAACCTTATCTTCGGCTTCAACGACTAGGTCTGGTCCAAAGATTTTGCGTTCACCGGTCTCTGACCAACTCAAAGGAGTTCGACATCTGCGACCGTATAACGCTTCAAAAGGAGCCATCTGAAGACTAGCTTGATAATTGTTGTTGTAAGCAAATTCAGCTAGAGCAAGGCACTTGTCCCAACTTGTACCATAATGAATAATACAAGCTCGGAGCATGTCTTCAAGGATTTGATTAACGCGCTCAGTCTGCCCATCAGTCTGGGGATGATACGCAGAGCTTCGAATCAATTTGGTCCCTAAAGCTGATTGCAATTGCTCCCAAAACCGTGCAATAAATTGGGGCCCTCGATCAGAGATGATGGTTTTTGGAACCCCATGTAATCGAACAATTTGGTCCAGATAGACTTCGGCATACTTCTTAGCAGAGTAAGTGGTATGCACAGGAAGAAAATGACCTGTTTTTGTGAGTCTATCAATGATTACCCATATGGAGTTATGCTTTTGAAATGTGTTGGGAAGACCGACAATAAAATCCATGCTAATGTCTTCCCATTTCCATGACAGAATGGGTAATGGTTGAAGTGTACCAGATGTCTTAAGATGACTGGCTTTGACTCTCTGGCACGTATCACACTCGGATACATATTTAGCAATTTCTCTTTTCATTCTGGTCCACCAAAAATGTTGCCGCAGATCTTGATACATCTTGGTGCTACCAGGATGAATAGAGAACTTGGATAAATGTGCTTCATCAAGGATTTGCTTGCGAAGCTGATGATCTTTAGGCACAACTATTCGATTGTTGAACCATAATGTTCCTTGATGGTCAGTGTGAAAACACTTATATTTGGTTTCTCCCTGAGATAGCTTTGATTTGATAATTTTGATACCCTCATCATGTAGTTGCGACATGAGCTTTCTCATCTGATGGCAGAGAGTGTCACTGCAAGTTGTTATGGATAAACAATGACAGTGTACTTTGCGGCTAAGGGCATCCGCAACCACATTGGCTTTGCCAGGATGGTAATGTACCTCAAGATCATAGTCTTTGATCAATTCTAACCAACGCCTTTGCCTCATATTTAGATCAGCTTGAGTGAAAATATACTTGAGGCTCTTATGGTCAGTGTAAATGTTACACTTAGCACCCATAAGATGATGTCTCCAGATCTTGAGGGCGTGGATAACTGCTGCCAATTCAAGATCATGTATGGGATAATTTTGCTCATGAGTCCGAAGTGCTCGGGATGCATAAGCAATAACTCGATTGTTTTGCATAAGAACACAACCAAGGCCAGTTCCAGAAGCATCGCAATAGACATCAAAAGACTGAGTATTATCTGGCTGAGCTAATATGGGAGCAGTCGTCAGAAGCTTCCTCAAGGTATGAAATGCTTCATCACACTTATCATCCCAGCGGAACTTAACTTCTTTCCTAAGTAGCTCAGTCATTGGTTTGGCTATCTTGGAGAAGTCTGGAATGAATCGGCGATAATATCCCACCAATCTAAGGAAACTTCGAATTTGATGGACTAAAGTTGGAGGTTTCCAGTCCATAACCTCTTGGACTTTGGTTGGATCAACCGATATGCCTTGACTAGATATAGTATGTCCTAAAAATTTCACACTATCCAGCCAGAATTCACATTTCGAGAATTTGGCATAAAGGCGATGATCACGTAGTCGTTGAAGAATGACATGTAAATGATTAGCATGGTCTTCTTTAGTTTTGGAGTATATTAGAATGTCATCAATGAAGACCACGACGGATTTGTCAAGTTTCGGCATGAATACTGAATTCATGAGATACATGAAATATGCCGGTGCATTAGTAAGTCCGAATGACATAACCAGATATTCGTAAAGTCCATATCTGGTTGAGAAGGCCGTTTTTGGAATATCACAAGGCCTAATCTTGATCTGATGATAACCAGAGCGTAAGTCAATCTTAGATAAGACCTTAGCCCCGGCTAGCTGATCAAACAAAATATCAATGCGGGGGAGAGGGTACTTATTTTTGATAGTAACCGCATTGAGTGGACGGTAATCGGCACATAGCCTTAGGCTATCGTCTTTCTTCTTGACAAAAAGAGCAGAACAACCCCAAGGTGAGGCACTTGGACGTATATAACCCTTATCAAGAAGATCTTGGAGCTGGATTTTTAGTTCTGCTAATTCATTTGGAGGCATACGATACGGCCTCTTTGAAATCGGAGCAGTGCCCGGTTGAAGTTCAATGATAAACTCGATGTCTCTATCTGGTGGCATTCCAGACAAATCATCTGGAAAGACATCGGGGTATTCACATACTATAGGAATATCCTTGATTTTGATATCTGTGATAGCATAAGTGCAAGGGTGTAGACAATCTGATTGAGGCAGATAAAGGGTGGTGATCCCATAGTATGGTGAATCAATTTCAACAACTCGGGAAGAAATATCTAGTCGGACTCGATGTTTAGTCATCCAATCGGTCTCAAGTATAATATCAATACCCTCCAAACTTAGTAAAACCAAATCAGTTTTGATTTCTTTACTACCTAACTGAATTGGCACATATCTACTCACTTGGTTGGAGGTAGTATTTCCTCCAGGGGTAGAGATCATATATGACCCCTGGATAGGACAAGAATCAAGTCCTAGTCGGGTACCACAGTTGTTACTAATAAAGCTATGTGTTGCTCCAGAATCAAATAAAGTAACAACTGGTTTGTGGTGAATAGAAAATGTACCCGACATGACGGGAGCCCCATCTGGAAGTTCTGCCAGAGTGGTGAAGTTAATCCGTCCTTGCCGGACTTGCATCACCGGCTTCTTGCCCTTGATCTGGTTACCCTGAGTAGAGCTTTGCCCTGGATTAGGTTTCTTGGGCCGCGGACAATCCCGGATGAAATGATCCGCGCTTCCGCAATTGAAACAGCGATAGTTGCTGCCTCTCTGTGGTACTTGTTGAACATTTGGCCGTGGGCCAGATGGTTGTGCTTGTTGCGAAGAAATGGGAGGTCTATACCTTCCCTGCTGTTGGGGCGGACTGAAAACCAATCTACCTGTTGGGGCATTCCGCTGCGGTGCTCTAAACGGTGTATTGGGAACAACCCGATACCTCGGTGATTGAGCACTCGAGGGTCCAGTAGGAGTCCTCTGCTTTTTCTCGGCATGATGTGCCACGATACAATCTTCTTGAGTTAAAGCCATATTAACCAGCTCGCTGAAAGTATTAGCCTTTACAAGATTCAGGCGTTCCTTGAGCTTGGTATTAAGGCCTCGACGGAAACGATCTTGTTTCTTGGCATCGTTATCCGCATGATATCCCGCATATTGACACAGATGATTGAAATTCTGTGCGTATTGTAGGACTGTACTGGTGCCTTGAGTAAGAGCCAGGAATTCATTCAACTTTCGCTCCAGCAATCCCTCCGGAATATAATGCGCTCTAAAGGCTGCCCAAAACTCATCCCAGGTAATGACATGCTCTGCGGGCTGCATGGCGCAGAAATTATCCCACCATATTCGAGCAGCACCTCGGAGTTGCTGTGCGGCAAAGGAAGCTTTGCTGGAATCCGCACAAGGTACTGTCAATAGAGCGAACTTTGATTCAATAATATGGAGCCAAGCATCGGCATCCAAGGGCTGTTCAGCTTTACTGAAGAAAGGAGGCTGTGTACTGATGAAATCCTGGTAACTAGCCACGGGAGGATTGTGATCATCCCGACCTCCTCGGAACTGTTGACGTTGCTGGTTTTGCTGCGCTTGAACCAGCAAGTTAAGCAACTCAGTTTGCCGAGCCATAACTTCGGCAAGGTTAGGAGGTGGCGGTGGCGGTTGTTGTGAACCGCTAGCCTGATCTGCCCGGAAACCTTCCGGGGTTCCGCGCGTGGCTCCAACCATCTGAAACAAAGGAGATGTCCATCATTAACCATATAGCCTTACTCCCAATTTCAGAAGATATATGACTTAGATAAACAATGCACATACTCCATTCAATCATCTCATTTCAGAATCATAAGGATACTGAACAGGATGATAAAACAAGAAACTTATATTACAACACCGATCCTGATCGTTCTCCACTTCACACATCCGAAAGATCCCTACGCAGGCCATCTATGTTACAACAAATGGCATGAGATCTAGCTAAGTTACATACTACCTAAGTTATTACATTCACCACAAGTTACATCTAGCTAGTCGATGATTTATGAAACTAGAAATCGTCGAAGTTGCCTATAGACGATTGACTGCCAGAGGGAGAGTGATTAGGACTAAGAACAGGATCCCCATGTTCAGAGTCAATCTCTGAAACACCCTCAATCTCTTCTGGATCTTCTTCTTCTTCTTCAGGCATTATGGGTATAGCGTGAAGTATCGGTTGCTGCTGCAATTCCTCAATGTGAGCCTGAGCATCATCAGCTGCAAGTATCAGATCATGAATTTATGCTTGTAGGAACTCAACAATAGTGTCGCGCTGAGTGATAATATGATCACTCTCATTGATCTGATCTTCACGATGGAGGATTGTCTCATCCCTTGCTGCAATGATTTCATCTTTCTGAGTCACCAAAGCTTGTAATTCCACTATTTGGGTCACTTGGTGGTCAGTATTCCGATAGTGGCTTTGAGCCACACCAGTTATCTGATTCATACCGTGACGCAGTAGAATCTGGTAATGATGTTGCACATCCATGAACCTGGTAATGATACGGACGGTTTCTTCAGCCAGATCTCCTAGCATATGACCAAGATGCTCTGTCCGAAAATTCCATTCCGAATTATCAGGGTCAATGGTAGGAAATAAACCAATAGGATATGCGGCAACTTCAGTCGGATGTTGATTGCAGAAAAGTTTGATAGCTTCCAAGGCAGCAGTTTCAAGGGTATCAACCAGACGATATCCAACCACTTCCACTTCTATGGGATGCCATGAGGAGTGGAAAGGGTGTTGAGGAATTGTCATCTTAACCCGGCATCGAGGAACTCCTTCCTCATGATATTCTACCCCATCGTATTGAGGAGGCTCTGTATAATGAAACAGACTTAAGGATTCCCACAAGAGACGAGGAAACCCTTCCCAATGTAAAGCATTGGTGTGGAAGTGCCCTTCCTGATCCCAAAAGGCATTGGAAGGAGCAGCCATCTGCGATAACATTGCAAATGGTAAGATATATTTACCCTGCGGAAAGCTCACAAGGTAAATGGATTAAGATAGTTGATTCGGATAACAGCAAAGGCTGGAAATCAGATGGATACTTAAGGAACTCAGCTAAAGATTACTATTTACCCAAACTAAGAAATACCAACAGGTTACCTATTTCCTAAAGCAACAGAATTAAAGATACCTTTTGTTGATTAATGTATTATGCATGTACGCACTATTCGATCTCACAAACAAAAATAACTGCCAAGTAATCTTGGTCTTACGTGGTTAGTTACGGTGGCACAATACAAATACGTCTCTCTCTATTAACTAGTCGATAATTTCTATCCGTCCTAGTTTCGTAATCGTGGTTAGTGTACCTGCAGAAAACCACAATACATATATATCCAATGAACCTTTCATGCCAGCATGTCATGAAAGCGTCCCCATTCATTACTGCTTACTATAGAAACAGCATCTATACTATTACCGCCGTACAGACAACGTTAACATACGTTGTCGAAACAACGTATTCACGGGGGTACCGCAAAATGCGGGGGTATGAACAGCGATCGCCATACCCTGCGCCGAACCATATACTCCCAATGTAGTCAACCGAGGTTGGTACATTGGTAGCATCTCAAGTAGGCCACTGCTTGAGAAACAGCGTTCGGTTCGCATCACCGATGGGAAGGCCAAGCTCCCTCAGTTGGCTGAGGATCCTTACCTTCTTACCTCACGATCGAAGATGTCGTTACAGAAAGTAAGGTTGGGTTGTGCATAAATTTAAGTTTCAACAGAAAAGTAATGCTGGAAGTTAGAGTTATATATATATATATGTTACAGCCACCTCTAATTTTCCCTTAAATATCACCCTAGGGCTTTACGTACTAAGCACAACCTTAACGAATCCAACGTACCTTTTGCAAAATACTTTGTTGGTCAAATTATATACCGAAAGTATTTTTAAGGCACTTTATATCTCTAGTGTATACTTGTTAGCTCTGATACCAGCTGTGGCAGAACCAACCTGAATTACACCGGCTCAAGTACGCGAGTCATCTCTGGAGGGCTACCTCGTGCTTCAAACGGTATAATCCTATTGATCTGTCGGGTAACGTCCCGATAAACCACCGAACGCAGGATCCAACAAGGTACCTCACACGAAGGTGAGTCCAGAGATATAAATGCCATTACATTTTACACCACAGGCAAATATATTACAAAAATATACAAAGCGTCATTAACTCCCACTGAGAGGAGATTATTACAAAATAGGTTTAAGTCTTAAGATAAAGCAGCGGAGTTTGAAAAGCGTAAACATTGTACATGTCGTTAATACAGATATCATGCTAGCCCTGGCATGATATCATTCGGCGGAATCGGTGTTGGCCGGGGACGGATCCCACTCCACGGACCAACCATCAGGCAAGGGGTAGGGCCATGGTGTAATGAAAGCTGGCTCATCAAGGAGATTACCTGGATTAAATCAACAAAAGCAAGGCTAAGTATACTAATACTCAGCAAGACTTACCCGGAATTGGGTATACCTTAGCCCATAACTAGACTCATGAAGGCTTTTAGCTTTAGGTAGAGTTTTCAGCTGAAAAGCAACAAAGAGTAGGTCCTTATTTTCAACTTTTAGCTTTCAGGTTCTAGTGAATTAACCATTCTAGGTAAGCATCTATAACTATTCAAACATGGTAGAATCTTTAATCAAACATCATCTTTGATAATCACAAAGTTGCTCTTGTTACTCTATGTGGCAAAGGGATTAAGCAGTCTCAATCTCCGCGAGAAACGGACGATTCCTGAATCGAATTTCAAACCTTGCAAGGGTAAACCAAACACACACGCTTGGAACACCAAAGGGTCGTTCCGAAGCAACCGTTTGCCTTTCATTCCGACTCGTGGATCAGTGCCACCACAAGCGACTGCAGGACCATACGCACTTCCAAAGTGCAGGATGTACGTCTGTAGCGCGACTACAAAACCCGTACTCCTGGTTGCCCAGCAACACGTATTTCTACACGTCGAACAAAGTAACCAAAAGAAGCAAATACATGTGGTGGGGGGCATGTCCACTCCTCGGGCCGATCGGTTACTAGGCTTACCGCTTACCATATTTCACGGCATGTGGCTAGTACTTTCAAACGCTTAACCACCGCTACCACACACTGCGACCTTATCAAATTCCACAACACAGACGGGGTATCATTTCAACTATGATACCTCACAAAATTCCCGTCCATCATCCTTATAGTGTTAACAGGAATGTAAACATTACAACTCCTATATCGCACGAGTGACAGGAAATCACTTGACTTCTACCGGTCCTATAAGCATAGCCGCTAGTCGGACTCAAGTTCTAGTGTTCAATACATTGGTTTCTGGAATTATGCAACTAAGGTTTTCAAACAACTCCTAAGAACTTAATGCATAAAGATATATATAAATAATATAGGTTGCAGTGTAATAAAGTAGGGGTTATGTCCGGGGCTTGCCTTCGCTGGTGGGGCTGGGGTTAGTCAAATTAATATCTTCCGAACCTTGGTTCGGGGCTTCAGAGAAATCCGCGACGAGATTCCCGGGGTCTTCAGAATAACCTCCTTGTTCCGGAATCAGCTGATAATCCCCGTCAGCGAGAGTGGTCGAGTCTACATGACATGCAAGATGAAGTTTAATGGATGCATACACTTTCATTTCAATTCGCGATAAAGTTGCAATCCAAATAAAGGAACATTATATTTCGACAATCAACCTAACTACCCTGTACTGGGCAGTCATTTATCGGGTATTATATGTTTTATCTAAACCCGTTAAACAACAGGGTTAGCTACACTAATTACCTAACTAGTGGCATGTAGCAACAGGTGGGGTGGTTCCTAACAATTATTTAACAAGCTTTATTCATGGGCTACATTAATTATTTACATGAACCTTACATTACTATAATATTATGGACTAAATACATTATGCCTAACTTGTTTGACACCTAATTCTTGGTTGGAAATTTTAATCACATGTTAAACTACTAAAGAACAGTACCCTAAAATATTTTCATGATTTTTGAACAATTAGCATCTATGAAAATTAATTATGTAAGATGAACTATACATTATTTCTAATTAACTTATACATTAAGAAAATAGTACTTAACTATTGGGATAATTATTTTTCTTCAATTCTACATGTTAAAAGAAAATTAACACAACTGGTTTTACAATTTTGTCATTTTTCTATGAATTACTATGCATTTCCTAAGCCTACAAGTAGCTAAACTTAACCATTAAATTAGATCATCAAACATTCAGAAACTGAAGTTGACCCTTTAAGTAAAGTTGTAGATCTTTATCTAATGATTCCAACAAAATTTATTTTACATTTTTATGATTTTTCTTCGAATAGATATAGCATTTCTAAGTTGACAGCCTTATTTACACAAGGGGGTCCTTCGAAACTATTCATCTGAGTCTACTCCTTTGCACAAAACCCCCTAGACTTCTATTCCTTCTAACCCGACGTCCCTGGACTGGAAACCGAAATAGAGCAAGAGGAGGGCGGCCGTGTTCCGGCGGCGGTGGTCACCGGCGGCGAGGTCCAAGGGCAGGAAAGGGTGCAGGAGCTCACGAGGGTTCTGCGCAACCACGTGTCGAGGGCTGGGGTGGTCGGAATGGTCGAGCTCGATGGGGACCCGAGGCGGCGGCGGAGGGGTCAACGGCGATGACGGTGCTCCGGCGATCGACGTCGGCAAAGGTCCTGCGCATGAGAGCCAGTGAGTCACGGGGATCGTGTAGGTACAATCAATTGGAAGGATAGACGCTGGATCAAGGGTAATCGACGGAGACCAAAGCGGCGGCGGCGAGGAAGAACGCCGGCAAGCATCGGGGAGGCGCGGTGGTGGATTAGAGAGCCAGTGAATGCATCAGGGAGCTTCGGGGTGATGATGTGGTGCTGGCTACGGTGTCGTGTTGGCGTGGAAGGGCTCGGGTCGAGCTGTCCACGATGAGGCCTAGTGTGGCGGCGGCGGCGCTCGTCGGGGACGAAGCTCCGATTGCAATTGGAGGACAACGGTTGGTCGGTGAGCACTAGTGAACTACGGGGAAGCTTGCACAAGTGTTGATTGGGGCGGAGAGGGTCCAGTGTGGGCTGCCCACGGGTGTGCCGTGCGCGGCCGGAGCTAGAGGAGACGGCGGCGGAGGAATGTGGGTCGAGCGCTCGGAATTGGGCTCTGGAACGGGAGGAATAGAATGTAGGGATGAGGGTAATGCTGCTGCGCGCGAGAGAGAGAGAGAGAGTTAAGGCGCCGGAGTGGGCTGTCCACGGCGACAAGGAGGTCGCGGCAGGCGGACGGTTCGGGTCACCGTGGCGCGCGCGCGAGGCCAGAAAGGGAGGGGAACAGCGGTGGGGAAAGCAAGAGGCGACACCTGGGTACGTGTAGAAGCTTGAGGTGGAGCTCGGGGTCCTGTGCGGTCAGCGGCGGAGGCAGAGCGGAGCAGAGGGGGAAGCGGTGGTGCCAGAGGTAGAAGAAGCAGGCAGGAGTCAGAAGGACTTGTTCGTGATTTCCAAAAAGTTCAGGGACCCCTCTGTAATCTAAAATTTCTCACTGCTACAAAGGTCAAATGAGAAACTGCTCAACATGAAAGTTGTAGAGTTTTTCAAACTCTACAACATTGCTTTAGGGCTTGGGTTCAGAAAATCAAGGTTTACAACTATTTGGATTACATTTTGAAACAAGATGGAATTTAAGTTAATTTTATCTTTGCCCACCTAAATTTGATCAAATTTTGGGCATGTTTATAAATTTTCTGACCTGTCATGATTACTTGTATTTTTACACATTAACCCTTAAGTAAATTTGAATTTGACTTTTATATTCCAACCATTTCATATGTAACCCTTATATTTGTTTTGATTACACATAAGCCCTTGGTTTCATACAAAGTCTATTTCTTTTAGGTTTTAACTTAATATTTGTACTTTTCTTTTCTATAGTCATTTGAATTTGACATTTAAGAGCATTTTCCACACACACTTGTACATATGAACTTATAAAATCTATAATTTACAAATACACCCCTAGTTCTCTATACAAACCTTAATATACATACAACACACTAGTAACTAGTGTCTATATTCTAATTACAGGAATGTTACAGTGAGAGCCCCAAGTTCCACTGCCCACTTGGAGATGCGCCCGGTGGCATCCCGATTGTGGAGGATATCCGCCAATGGGAAATCAGTGACCACCGAGATGTTGTATGCGCTGAACTAGTGGCGAAGCTTCCTGTAGGTGATGAGTACACCGTAGAGTAGTTTAGGAATTATTGGGTAACAAACCTTGGACTTAGAAAGGACTTCGCTGATGAAGTAGATTGGCCGTTGCACACCGAAGGCATGGCCTTCTTCTTGGCGCTCCACCATGATTGTCGTGCTGACGACGTGAGTAGTCGCGATGATGTAGAGTAGCAGGTTCTCACCTGGTTGTGGAGCCGTTAGGATGGGGGGCGACTACAAAAGATGCTTGAGATCTTGCAGTGCCTGCTTCGCCTCCTCGGTCCACTGGAACTTGTCGTGGCGCTTGAGCAATTTGAAGAATGGTAATCCCCATTCTCCAAGTCGTGAGATAAATCTGTTCAGGGCCGCCATACAACCTGTGAGCTTCTGGACATCCTTGATCGTCCGTGGAGCGTCCATGTCTGTGATGGCGGTGATCTTCTCCGGGTTTGCTTCAATTCCTCAGTGACTAACGATGAAACCGAGTAGTTTTCCTTGTGGCACGCCGAAAACACACTTGGTTGGGTTAAGCTTCCATCAAAACTTTTGTAAGCTGTTGAAGGTTTCCTTGAGATTAGGGATGAACTCGTCGTGGGATTTGGTCTTGATGACCATGTCATCCACGTAGGCTTCAACGTTGCGATGTAACTGATCAGCAAGGCATAATTGGATGTCCCGCTGATAGGTGGCTCCTGCATTCTTCAACCCGAAGGATATGGTTGTGTAAGCATATGCTCCAAAGGGGGTGATGAATGCTGTCTTGATCTGGTCTTCTTCCTTGAGAGCAATCTGGTGGTAACCCGAGTAGCAGTCAAGGAAATAGAGCAGGACGCAGCCAGCCGTAGAGTCGATGACCTGGTCGATGCGTGGGAGCGCGAAGGGATCCTTCGGGTAGTGTTTGTTGAGATCAGTGTTGTAACACCCTAAGGTAATTTCCTTAAATTTTAATGAATTTATTTTGGCTCAAACAAAATTTCCGGGGTTTTTCTTCAATTTTGTGGCATTTAAAGTAGTTAAAAACACAAGAAAATAAAATTTAATATAAGAGCAACATGTTTGTGCATTCATGCTGGTGCATTGCTTTATTTGTGATGGGTTTGAATTCAAATTTATTCGAATTCAAATGGATTTGTTTGAGTAGTTTGAGTGTAGAAAAGAAAAAGAAAAGGAGAAGAAGATAGCAGCCCATCAGTCAAAACCTCTCTCTCCCTCTCTTCCCTGGCCCAAGTCACCTAAGGCCCAGCACCCCCTCCCCTCTTTCCTTTTCTCCCGCGTGGGCCGAGCCCTGGCCCACTTCCCCGGCCCAGTTCTCAGCCCCACGCCTCTCCCTCTCTCTCTCTTTCCCTCCACGGCCCAGCCCGAGCCGGCCCTTCTTCCCTCACGCGAGCAGCCACTCACGGCCTCTGCCAGGCCGGTCCCACCGGTCAGGTGTTTCTTCCCCCTTCCTCGCGCCTCCTCTGTTTTCCCCTCTCGCCGGTCCGGTCGTCCTGCCGCTGACCGAGGGCCGCCTAGCAGCACCCCGGTGTTCCCCGAGCTATGCTGACCTCCCCATCCCCTTCGCAGGAACCTCCCGGAGCGATTCCCACCATCCAGAGGGCCCGGCCACCCCGGCATCGTCCTCCTCCGTGGGAACCCGACCCCTCTGCCGCCGGTCGTCGTCGCCGTCCTTCCTCCGTTGCACCGTCGACCCCCACATCCCCTCGGTGAGCTTCGCTCCATCACCCTGGTCCTTTTGCACCGGATGCAGTAGCCCTTAGCCGCTCGTAGCGCCCAGAACGCGCGCGCCGTCGTTACGCCGTCGCCCCGAGCCGCTCTCACCGCCGTTCTGCCCTAGTCGTGCCCAAATCCTCCACCACAACTGCCCAAATGGACTACCCATGCTGCCAGCGTCCTCCAGGACTTGACCTCATCTCAGAAGGAGCTCAGACGGCCGGGAACAGTCTACTCCGGCGAGGCGCCGCCGCGGAGCCGAGCTCCGGCGACCCAGCGCCGCCACCTCGCGTCCCCTTTGTCCCAGGCCGTTCGATCCGCTACTGGCGTCTAGGATTAGATTGGAAACTCGTTGATCCGGACCGTGCGATCGAGATCCGAGCGTCTGAGTTCGCGCGTACCGGTTCAAGTTAAGTGTGAGACGGAGCCGTCAGATCTGAGTTGAACGGTTTGGATTTGAATCCAGTTAAGTTAGCGGCCGATCCGTTAGACCTAGATCCTACGGCGGTTAGACGCGCGTACCCCTTCGCTGTTAGAATCTAATCTAAGCCGTAGATGCTAGATCCGGCGATCCAGATTAAAACGTACCGCTTCAGCCAGCCTTTTTGCTTAAGAGCCCTCGGGTTTTTGGGAAATCAACCCGCCGTCCAACCCTAGCTCAAAAGTATTTACAGACAGGTCCTTTTCTTTCCGTTTGACCCCCTGAGCTTCCTGGAATTTGTGGCCGCCGTCCATGTCTTGTGTTTTCACGTGCTAGCCCCTATAGCTACCCTTTAATTACGTTTAAGTCCTCGGTTTTTGCGCAGAACCCCTTAGAACCTCCAGTTTTCTTACAAATAGGTCCCTGGATCTTGTTTTAAGCGTAGTTTTCGCGTTTTAGCTCCGTTCTAGGTGTTCTTTATATCCACGCGATCGTTGTAACGCGTAGAATAGTTCTAGGCCAGTTTTATGTGCTGTTTCATTGCTTTGTTGTACTGTTTCTTATATTTTGACCTTGTTTGCATGTACGTGTGTGCTGGACTATGTATTGACGTTGCGATCGTGAGTAGACGCGGAGCCTTTGGACCAGTACCAGGAGCAGCCATCTTCCGAGCAGTTCGAGCAGCAGTCGGGAGAGTACGAGGAAGGCAAGTATAACATGAACATCCTATCACTTTTAAATACAATTTCGTACTGCATTTTAATACTGTATGCCTATAAGGACCTTCCTAGCCACCTTTATATCCTTATATATACATCCTTTGGGTTGCATTTTGGTTAGTTGTGCTAGGTTGCTGCGCTATGACAAATCTTGGTCCTTTTTAATTAATTTGAATAATGGTCTTATGCAACTTAATTCTGGAGCCGACCCTCTGTGCTGTGTGCTTGAGTGGTTTGTGCGCCTTTAAAAGATGTTTTTGTTAGAAACATGGTTTAGGGGGCCAGCACGGTGCTTAGTGCTTGGTTGGCCACTCTCCATAAGCACCGGTTCATAGAGCGACAACCTGGGACAACCGCGCAACCACAAGACTGGAATGGGACGGTCTTGACTTACTAATTAGGTCATTTTGGTTCGGGAGTAACTTACCTGCGTGGGCAAGAGGGGTGGTAAGCTTCAATGGTCCCTGCTCCTCCGGCTTGGTCTGTGCTGTGTGTCTTGTACCCCCGGAGGTGGGCCCCATCGTCGCTGATCCAGAATCCTTAGCGGTTACACCTTACCAACGTGGTCCTTTGTAACGGTCTCGTAGTGTGCTTGCTAGTCATCTCACCTAAGGAAGTGTGATGAATAACTAGCGTAGCTCACGACTTGTGGGTAAAGTTGTGCAACCTCTCGAGAGTGTAAAACTGATATATCAGCTGTGCTCACAGTCATGAGCGGCCCAGATCCTCCGTCTGATTAGTGGGGTTATCAACCTTTGATTAGGGAGATTCCCCAGGTGGTTTGGTTTGGGTGGTTCTCAGTAGTTCTTAATTAATACTGATTAATTTCTTATGCAATTTGGGTTATGGTAACTCATCCACTTGTAGTAATTAGCTTTAATAAAATTTGCCAAGACTAAAAGCTAATGCAGTTGGGTCAGCCAGCCTAGAGCCTCATAGTTTGTGTTATACTTGTTGAGTACTAGGTTGTACTCACACTTGCCTCTCCACTTTTCTGTTCCATTTCAGATATCTTCGACCGCTGCTCAGTGCCCGGCAACGTGGAGGACTACGTCAGCGGCTTCGACGACTTCTAGGCGTTTGTCTCCCAGTCGACGTCCCTGTGGCGCCCAGCTCTTCATGTATTCATTTTACGCTTCCGCATTCCTTGAACTGATTCTTGATTCAGTTCTAATAGAGACATTCATTTTATAATTTATACGCTTTTATTTGTGACATGTGTTGTGATATCTTGATGATCTGTTGTATATATGCGTGACTTGATCCTGGCGCATATATGATTGCTCGATTTATGTTCTTATAAATCGGGTGTGACAGATTGGTATCAGAGCCGTGTTGACTGTAGGACGAAGCCTAGATAGAAATGGTCGAGTTAGGGATTTCCTTTCGCTTGCTCTGCTTCCGCAAAACTCAAACATTCGTTTCTACTTCTATTCCTTGGATTCTGAACCTCGAGTTTGCTAACCCTCTCTGCTTTTTCCGAGGGTTAGTTTGATATATCCCGTAGACGTTGGCCTGAATTCATTTAACCCTATCAGTTTAAGCTATCCCAATGAAAATCCGCTAGAACGAGTGTGTTAGTCGAGTAGTGTGATAAACTCGACTAAGTTGTGAATATTGAATGTTTGTTATTGTGCAAATGTTTGATTTGGATTTTTGGTTGATTGCATAGTCTAGTAGTTAAACTTGTTCATGCAAATCGACCCTAACCCCACTTGAACTAAATAATAAAATTTGATTTAGATCGTTGGGGGTAAAATCTATATTCCTTTCTCTCTGTTATATCCTATCGAAGTTTCATCTCCTCAGCGGCACCATATCTTATTCTCATAAATTTCGTTTGTTGCAATCAGATGGTGAACACCAGGCGCACCAGTTCCGGTTCTGACCAGCAGGAGCAGAACAACCAGAGTGCTGGTCAGCCGCTGCCGATGCCTCCACCACTGACCCCGGAGCAGTTCTTCCAGCTCCAGATGCAGATGATGGCGACCCTGAACAACACCGTTCAGGCTCTGCAGCAGATCCACGCCCAGCCACCACCTCCTCCGCCGCCTCAGCCCCGTGATCGGCGTGCGGACTTTCTGAGAGGTCATCCTCCGACCTTCTCTCACGCCACGGACCCACTCTAGGCGGACGACTGGCTTCGTTCGGTGGAGCGCCGGTTGGTTGTTGCGCAGTGCGACGACCGTGAGCGAGTTCTGTACGCAGCAGGGCAGCTGCGAGGCTCCGCTCTCGACTGGTGGGAGTCCTACTCGGCTCAGGACAGTGATGCTCTCACCTGGGTCCAGTTTCGTGAGCGTTTCAGGAACCATCACATTCCTGAGGGCATTATGAAGATGAAGCAGAAGGAGTTTCATGCCCTTAAGCAGGTACATTTGAATGGAATTCTCTACAATTTCTTTTGAGCTTCGATCTATCCTTGATCTCTTTTATGAGCCTGACCTATTGAGCGATTTCTGTCCTTGTTGTCTGTGTTTGTCATTTCAGGGATCGATGACGGTGACGGAGTATCGTGACCGTTTCCTTCAGCTTGCCCGCTATGCCCCTGCTGACGTCGCTCGTGATAGCGATAAACAGGAGTATTTCAAGGAGGGACTGGATGATCACATCCAGTATGCGCTGCTGAACCACCGCTTCGACAACTTCAACCAGCTGGTTGACGCGGCCCTCAACACCGAGCGCAAGCGCCGGGAGATTGAGGATAAGAAGAGGAAGATGGCTCCATCCTCTTCGGGCAGCAACACTCGTCCCCGCTATCAGCATCCACCACCGCCGCAGCAGCAGAGGCCGCCTCAGCAGTACCAGCAGCGGCAGCAGTTTCCACCTCGTCCTCAGCAGCAGCAGCAGGCGGGACAGGGTCAGAGGCTTCCGGCGCCTCCGGCTCCACCAGCTCAGAGGCAGGGGGCGCCCACTCCTCCTCCTGGGCAGCAGGCTCCAGCACTCCCACCAGTGTGCTTCCACTGTGGTGAGCCAGGGCACTACGCCAACGTCTGCCCTCGGAAGGCACAGGCAGGACAGCAGGGGCGTGCAGCTCAGCCCAAGGCCCCAGCTCAGGGCAGGGTGAACCACGTGACGGCCGAGTCAGCGGCCGAGGCTCCTAACGTGGTTATTGGTACGTTTATGGTCAACACCCATCCTGCTACAGTGCTTTTTGATACTGGTGCTACACATTCTTTCATCACCCAGTCTTTTGTTGAGCATCATGGTATTCCTACTAGCACGTTAAAGAGGTGCATGTTAGTATCTTCACCGGGAGGGCAGTTGAGGTCTCATGTCTTCTGTCCCAGAGTCAGTGTGGCCATAAGGGGGGTAGATTTCAGTGCGAATCTGATGGTGCTAGACACCAAGGGCATTGATGTGATCCTCGGGATGGAGACTCTTGCCAAGTGGGGAGTCCGGATAGATTGTGCTCGGAGGACTATTCTTCTGTCAGCACCGGATGGTCAGGAGGTCACTGTTGGAGCTACAGAGCCTTCTGGATTTCTTCATCAGATGGAGGCTAGACCCACAGATGGTATTCGCGTGGTGTCTGAATTCCCGGATGTCTTTCCGGATGATTTGCCAGGTATGCCGCCTGATCGCGACATTGAGTTTTCTATTGATCTCTTGCCTGGCACAGCTCCTATTGCTAAGCGGCCCTATCGTATGGCTCCCGTCGAGCATGAGGAGGTTAAGAAGACTATCAACGAGTTGCTGGCTAAGGGTTATATCCGTCGTAGTTTCTCTCCTTGGGCTTTTCCTGTTTTGCTCGTAGAGAAAAAGGATGGAGCGAAGAGAATGTGCGTCGATTATCGGGATCTGAATGCAGTCACCATCAAGAACAAGCATCCATTGCCTCGTATTGAGGATCTTTTTGATCAGCTCCAGGGTGCTTGTGTGTTCTCGAAGATTGATCTACGTTCGGGTTATCATCAGCTGAAGATTCGTTCCGAGGATATTCCGAAGACGGCATTCACCTGCAAGTATGGGTTATACGAGTATACGGTCATGTCCTTTGGCTTGACCAATGCTCCGGCTTTCTTCATGCATCTGATGAACAAGGTTTTCATGGATTATCTGGACACCTTTGTGGTGATATTCATTGACGATATCCTGATATACTCCAAGTCAGAAGCAGAGCATGAGAAGCATCTGAGACTTGTGTTGCAGAGGCTCAGAGAGCACAAGCTGTATGCCAAGCTCAGCAAGTGCGAGTTCTGGATTGACGAGGTTCCATTCCTCGGCCATGTTATCTCCAAGGGAGGTATTGCTGTGGACCCCGGAAAGGTGAAGGATGTGCTTGACTGGGTTGTTCCGCAGACAGTGAAGGAAGTCCGCTCTTTTCTGGGCTTAGCTGGATATTATCGGAGGTTCATCGAGAATTTCTCCAAGATTGCGAAGCCTTTGACTTCCTTGCTGGAGAAGGGTGTGGATTTCTCTTGGACTGATGAGCGTCAGAGTGCCTTCGAGGAGCTGAAGAAGAGGTTGACTACGGCGCCAGTCCTTACTCTGCCAGACCAGAGCAAGAGGTTCACAGTGTATTGTGATGCTTCGAGGGATGGTCTTGGTTGCGTCCTGATGCAGGAAGGCAGAGTGATAGCTTATGCTTCGCGGCAGTTGCGCCGGCACGAGTTGAATTATCCCACTCATGATCTGGAGTTAGTCGCAGTTGTGCATGCTCTGAAGATATGGAGGCATTACTTGTTTGGGCAGAGGTGTGATATTTACACCGATCACAAGAGCGTCAAGTATATTTTCACTCAGAGTGAGCTGAATATGCGGCAGAGAAGATGGCTAGAGTTGGTCAAGGATTACGACCTGGAGATTCACTATCATCCGGGCAAGGCCAATGTTGTAGCAGATGCTCTGTGCAGGAAGAGCTATGTTAACATGGCCGTGGCTTTTCAGATGCCTCAGGAGTTATGTGAGGAGTTTGAGCAGTTGAGTCTGGGGTTCTTGCATCACACCTCGGGTACATCATTCGAGGCAGAACCCACTCTAGAGGCTGAGATCAGGCAGCATCAGAAGGAAGATAAGAAGCTGCAGGAGATTCGTGAGTTGCTCAAGATTGGCAAGGCTCCTCATTTCAGAGAGGATGATCAGGGTACCTTGTGGTACAAGGGTCGTATATGTGTGCCAGATGTAGCAGATCTCAGGAGGGTGATTCTGAGTGAGGCTCATGATACAGCATATTCTATCCATCCTGGCAGCACAAAGATGTATTACGATCTGAAGGAACGATTCTGGTGGTATGGAATGAAGCGTTCCGTTGCGGAGTACGTGGCTATCTGCGACACTTGTCAGCGTGTCAAGGCAGAGCATCAGAGGCCAGCAGGATTATTGCAGCCGTTGAAGATTCCAGAGTGGAAATGGGAGGAAATCACTATGGACTTCATTGTTGGCTTGCCTCGTACTCAGAAAGGGTACAATTCCATATGGGTAGTAGTGGACCGGTTGACGAAGGTTGCTCACTTCATCCCGGTGAACACTACTTACTCCGGTGCTAGACTCGCAGAATTGTACATCTCCAGGATTGTCTGTCTGCATGGTGTTCCAAAGAAGATTATATCTGATCGAGGATCTCAGTTCACTTCGCGGTTCTGGGAGCAGTTGCATGATTCGTTGGATACAAAGCTGCGCTTCAGTACTGCTTATCATCCTCAGACAGATGGGCAGACAGAGAGAGCCAACCAAGTGTTGGAGGATATGCTTCGAGCCTGTGCTATTCAATATGGTACCAGCTGGGATAAATGCCTGCCGTATGCAGAGTTTTCTTATAACAACAGTTATCAGGCCAGTCTGAAGAAATCACCCTTCGAGGCCCTGTATGGTCGAAAGTGCAGGACTCCGCTGTATTGGGATCAGATTGGCGAGAGGCAGGTGTTTGGTCCAGATATTGTTGAGGAGGCTGAACAGCTGGTGCAGCAGGTGCGAGAGAATCTGAGGGTCGCTCAGACTCGTCAGAAGAGCTATGCGGATGTTCGTCGTCGAGATTTGACCTTCGCAGTGGGTGATCATGTATACCTGAAGGTCTCGCCGATGAGAGGAATCCGCAGGTTTAATGTAAGAGGGAAGCTAGCCCCTCGATATATTGGTCCATTCAAGGTGTTGGAACGGAAAGGTGAGGTGGCATATCGTTTGGAGTTGCCTCTCAATCTCTCAGGAGTGCACGATGTGTTCCATGTGTCTCAGCTGAAGAAGTGCTTGAGGGTGCCAGAAGAGCAAGCACCGATAGAAGGGTTAGATGTGCAGGAGGATCTGACCTACATCGAGCATCCGGTGAAGATTTTGGAGACATCCGAGAGAGTTACCAGAAACAAGAGGATCAAGATGTGCCGAGTTCAGTGGAGTCATCACACGGAAGATGAGGCTACTTGGGAGCGAGAAGATGAGCTGAGGAAGACATATCCCGATCTCTTTGCTAGCTAGCCCATTCGAATCTCGGGACGAGATTCCTATAAGGGGGGTAGGTTTGTAACACCCTAAGGTAATTTCCTTAAATTTTAATGAATTTATTTTGGCTCAAATAAAACTTCCGGGGTTTTTCTTCAATTTTGTGGCATTTAAAGTAGTTAAAAACACAAGAAAATAAAATTTAATATAAGAGCAACATGTTTGTGCATTCATGCTGGTGCATTGCTTTATTTGTGATGGGTTTGAATTCAAATTTATTCGAATTCAAATGGATTTGTTTGAGTAGTTTGAGTGTAGAAAAGAAAAAGAAAAGGAGAAGAAGATAGCAGCCCATCAGTCAAAACCTCTCTCTCCCTCTCTTCCCTGGCCCAAGTCACCTAAGGCCCAGCACCCCCTCCCCTCTTTCCTTTTCTCCCGCGTGGGCCGAGCCCTGGCCCACTTCCCCGGCCCAGTTCTCAGCCCCACGCCTCTCCCTCTCTCTCTCTTTCCCTCCACGGCCCAGCCCGAGCCGGCCCTTCTTCCCTCATGCGAGCAGCCACTCACGGCCTCTGCCAGGCCGGTCCCACCGGTCAGGTGTTTCTTCCCCCTTCCTCGCGCCTCCTCTGTTTTCCCCTCTCGCCGGTCCGGTCGTCCTGCCGCTGACCGAGGGCCGCCTCGCAGCGCCCCGGTGTTCCCCGAGCCGTGCTGACCTCCCCATCCCCTTCGCAGGAACCTCCCGGAGCGATTCCCACCATCCAGAGGGCCCGGCCACCCCGGCATCGTCCTCCTCCGTGGGAACCCGACCCCTCCGCCGCCGGTCGTCGTCGCCGTCCTTCCTCCATTGCACCGTCGACCCCCACATCCCCTCGGTGAGCTTCGCTCCATCACCCTGGTCCTTTTTCACCGGATGCAGTAGCCCTTAGCCGCCCGTAGCGCCCAGAACGCGCGCGCCGTCGTTACGCCGTCGCCCCGAGCCGCTCTCACCGCCGTTGTGCCCTAGTCGTGCCCAAATCCTCCACCACAACTGCCCAAATGGACTACCCATGCTGCCAGCGTCCTCCAGGACTTGACCTCATCTCAGAAGGAGCTCAGACGGCCGGGAACGGTCTACTCCGGCGAGGCGCCGCCGCGGAGCCGAGCTCCGGCGACCCAGCGCCGCCACCTCGCGTCCCCTTTGTCCCGGGCCGTTCGATCCGCTACTGGCGTCTAGGATTAGATTGGAAACTCGTTGATCCGGACCGTGCGATCGAGATCCGAGCGTCTGAGTTCGCGCGTACCGGTTCGAGTTAAGTGTGAGACGGAGCCGTCAGATCTGAGTTGAACGGTTTGGATTTGAATCCAGTTAAGTTAGCGGCCGATCCGTTACATCTAGATCCTACGGCGGTTAGACGCGCGTACCCCTTCGCTGTTAGAATCTAATCTGAGCCGTAGATGCTAGATCCGGCGATCCAGATTAAAACGTACCGCTTCAGCCAGCCTTTTTGCTTAAGAGCCCTCGGGTTTTTGGGAAATCAACCCGCCATCCAACCCTAGCTCAAAAGTATTTACAGACAGGTCCTTTTCTTTCCGTTTGACCCCCTGAGCTTCCTGGAATTTGTGGCCGCCGTCCATGTCTTGTGTTTTCACGTGCTAGCCCCTATAGCTACCCTTTAATTACGTTTAAGTCCTCGGTTTTTGCGCAGAACCCCTTAGAACCTCCAGTTTTCTTACAAATAGGTCCCTGGATCTTGTTTTAAGCGTAGTTTTCGCGTTTTAGCTCCGTTCTAGGTGTTCTTTATATCCACGCGATCGTTGTAACGCGTAGAATAGTTCTAGGCCAGTTTTATGTGCTGTTTCATTGCTTTGTTGTACTGTTTCTTATATTTTGACCTTGTTTGCATGTACGTGTGTGCTGGACTATGTATTGACGTTGCGATCGTGAGTAGACGCGGAGCCTTTGGACCAGTACCAGGAGCAGCCATCTTCCGAGCAGTTCGAGCAGCAGCCGGGAGAGTACGAGGAAGGCAAGTATAACATGAACATCCTATCACTTTTAAATACAATTTCGTACTGCATTTTAATACTGTATGCCTATAAGGACCTTCCTAGCCACCTTTATATCCTTATATATACATCCTTTGGGTTGCATTTTGGTTAGTTGTGCTAGGTTGCTGCGCTATAACAAATCTTGGTCCTTTTTAATTAATTTGAATAATGGTCTTATGCAACTTAATTCTGGAGCCGACCCTCTGTGCTGTGTGCTTGAGTGGTTTGTGCGCCCTTAAAAGATGTTTTTGTTAGAAACATGGTTTAGGGGGCCAGCACGGTGCTTAGTGCTTGGTTGGCCACTCTCCATAAGGACCGGTTCATAGAGCGACAACCTGGGACAACCGCGCAACCACAAGACTGGAATGGGACGGTCTTGACTTACTAATTAGGTCATTTTGGTTCGGGAGTAACTTACCTGCGTGGGCAAGAGGGGTGGTAAGCTTCAATGGTCCCTGCTCCTCCGGCTTGGTCTGTGCTGTGTGTCTTGTACCCCCGGAGGTGGGCCCCATCGTCGCTGATCCAGAATCCTTAGCGGTTACACCTTACCAACGTGGTCCTTTGTAACGGTCTCGTAGTGTGCTTGCTAGTCATCTCACCTAAGGAAGTGTGATGAATAACTAGCGTAGCTCACGACTTGTGGGTAAAGTTGTGCAACCTCTCGAGAGTGTAAAACTGATATATCAGCTGTGCTCACAGTCATGAGCGGCCCAGATCCTCCGTCTGATTAGTGGGGTTATCAACCTTTGATTAGGGAGATTCCCCAGGTGGTTTGGTTTGGGTGGTTCTCAGTAGTTCTTAATTAATACTGATTAATTTCTTATGCAATTTGGGTTATGGTAACTCATCCACTTGTAGTAATTAGCTTTAATAAAATTTGCCAAGACTAAAAGCTAATGCAGTTGGGTCAGCCAGCCTAGAGCCTCATAGTTTGTGTTATACTTGTTGAGTACTAGTTTGTACTCACACTTGCCTCTCCACTTTTCTGTTCCATTTCAGATATCTTCGACCGCTGCTCAGTGCCCGGCAACGTGGAGGACTACGTCAGCGGCTTCGACGACTTCTAGGCGTTTGTCTCCCAGTCGACGTCCCTGTGGCGCCCAGCTCTTCATGTATTCATTTTACGCTTCCACATTCCTTGAACTGATTCTTGATTCAGTTCTAATAGAGACATTCATTTTATAATTTATACGCTTTTATTCGTGACATGTGTTTGATATCTTGATGATCTGTTGTATATATGCGTGACTTGATCCTGGCGCATATATGATTGCTCGATTTATGTTCTTATAAATCGGGTGTGACAAGTGTAATCCACACACATCCTCCATTCATTGTTGTTCTTTTTCAAGACTAGTATAAGGTTGGCTAACCACTCAGGATGGTAGACTTCTTTAATGAAACCAGCCGCGAGCAGTTTTTCTAGCTCCTTCTTGATGGCCTCCCTCTTGTCAGGAGCGAAGCGTCATAGTTGTTGCTTCTTCAGAGTGGCTTTGGGGTCGACTTTTAGGCAATGCTCGATCAACTCCTTGGGCACCCCTAGCATATCCACTGGTTTCCACGCGAATATGTCACGGTTAGCCCTAAGGAAGCTGATGAACACGCTTTCCTATTTGTCGCTCAAGCCGCCTTCGATCAAAGCAGTCTTGGACAAGTTGCCTTCTTGCAGCTGAATGCCTTGATGCTGACGTCGCTGGGGTTGGGTTTGACCCTTGACTGGCTAGGCCTCTGGTTGGAGATCTCCATCTCCGAGTCGGTGAGCTTTTGCGCGGCCACGAATACTTCCGCAGAAGGTTGTGGCACGCGTGATGTCGCGGCGTACTTGATCGCCTCTTGGTCGCAGTCGTACGACTTCTTCAAGTCGCTGCAGAACGTGATTATGCCTGTCTTGCCTGGCATCTTGAGTAGTAGGTAGACGTAACGGGGCACGGCCATGAATTTGGCCAAGGCTGGCCTGCCGAGGATGGCGTGGTATGACGACTCGAAATCAGCCACCTCGAACTTGATGTACTCCGTGCGGTAGTTATATATCTTTCGTCCCGAAGGTGACTAGCAGGACCACTAGCCCGAGTGGTGTAGTTGCGTTTCCCGGGACGATGCCATTGAAAGGAGCTCTACTAGGGGTAAGCATCTTGGAAATGTCCAGCCCCATCTTCTTTAGAGTACTCGCAAAGAGTAGGTTGAGGTCGCTCCCGCCGTCAATGAGTACTCGAGTCAGCTGTGAGGCCACCACGACAGGATCTAGGTCGAGCGGGAATTTTCCCAGCTCGAAGAGGCTGGTCCACTGATCATCCCTAGAAAAGGAGATCGGGACCTCGCTGTATCTCAGAGGCTTTTGTATGGCAGGCTTGACAGAGAGGATTTCGCGCAGGGTCAGCTTCTGCACGCGCTTGGAGGGGAAGCCACCGTCTCCGCCGAAGATGACGTTGATGATATTCTTTGGGTCTTGGAAACCTTGAGCCCCTAACTTGTCACCCTCGTCGTCGTCCTCCTGATCCTTTCGCTTTCCATCTTGAGGAAGCGGTGGAGTGTTGAGTGACTTGCAGAGGCTGACGCACTCGAAGAGTATATGTCGTGACTTTGGGTGCATCGGGCATTGTTTGTGCGGGACTTTCTCAAACTGTGCTTGATTGCTCCCCGACTTCTTGCCCCACGGATTGCGCTCAACAACCATGACTTCATGGTCTGGCTTGCGATTTTCGAGGATTCCCCGAGTTGTTCCGCTGGCCCTTGTTGAAGTGGTTGTTGCCGTTGCCCTGCTTGTCGTTGTTGTGCTTGGGGAAGCGATCTTTCTCCTCATCCTCCTGGTCAGCCTAGCATGCCATCATGTCGCGCAGCTCCATGGCAGTAGTCGGGCAGTTGCATCCAAAGTCGTGGTACGTGTGCTTCGAGAATAGGCCGTTTTGGAAGCAGCGGATGACATACTCGTCGGTGATGTTGGCGATGGTGGCTCGTATCTCGAAGAAACGCTGGGTGTAGGATCTCAGGGTTTTGTTCATCTCCTGCTTGACTTGGGACAGATCATGGCGAATACCTGCTCGGATCACTGGTCCCTGGAAGTTGTCGATGAAGGCCTGTTTGAGGTCCTCCCAGGAGTCGATGGAGTTTGGTGTGAGGCTTTCAGGCCAAGTGAGGGGCACGGATTCCAAGGCTACCAGGAAGTAGAGTTCCTTGGTGGTGTTGGATCCCCCTGAGACCTCGATGGAGTAGCATCAAATCCATTGGCGCGGGTCTTGCTTGCCATCATACTTGGGGATCCCGACTAGTTTAAAATCCTTGGGGTAGGATTTCTCGGTGATGTTGGAGGTGAAGGCGAGGAAGCGATCGTTATCGTCATCATTGTGGTACCTGATGGGTCGGTCCCTTCTCCTTTCCTCGATGATGCGCCGTGCGTCACGGCCATCATTTATCTTCTGCCTAAGATCAATTGTGGGAGCATCCTGGAGGCTGGCCTCAGGTGGAGCTTCGCCTTGAGGAATTGCATCACGCCGGTTGCGAGGTGGGCGAGTGGATTGTTGCACCTCTTGTTTGATGTTGCCACGCGCGGACTGCTAGCCCTGGGGATTGCCTTGGCCGACTGGATTGTCCTGGTTGCACTGGCGATTGTCATTCGTCCGGTATCCGGGGCCTCCTCCAGGGGTGCGACTGATCTGCGTAGTGTCACCATGGCGCTCCGATCTCGAGGGCATATTCCGAGTGGAGGACACTGGATGTTGCCCATCGAGTTGCACGAGCGCGTGCTAGGTTACATTCTGCAGCCTTTGTATCTGGGGATTAGGTGGTAATTGTTGAGCTAGGAGCACTGCTTCTGCAATGGCGCTAATCGGTGTACGATACTCCCGATCCACAATTGCTGCAAAAGCATTGTTGAGGTTCCTTTGGTGCATTGGGTTGTGAGCGCGATTTTTCGTGTTCCACCTACGCTTGGTGTTCTTCAACCGTCGGATCCTTCTATGCTACTTGTTCTCATCCTGGGGGGCGTCTGCCGAACGCTCAACGGCAGACACATCCGCGAGTAGTTCAGCATCGTACTTGGGACCCGGCTCGTCCTCATCCGCATTGCGAAGGGAAGCCATGTAGACGTGACGATCCGACGAGTTCTCAGCCGTATGGCTGTACTCGAGTAGCTCTGTGCTACCCTCTCCCTCATCCGAGATGGGAGAGAGAGGTTTTCCCTCTTGGAAGGGTAGTTCCTGCGTGAAAGCCGCAATGTGGGAGTCGTATTCGAGTAGTTCAGAGGGCTCTAAGCCCTTCCAGTACACGAAACGGCCTTGCGGCGTAGATGTTATGATCAAACCCAGGTGACTACCCGAAAAGGATTAGGGGTGGTCATCAGGTTGCGACTGGTTGTCGAGGATGGGGGCCTCCCGACAAGCGGTGGCTCCCTCGTCCTCATGTCCTCCTCAACTTTGGCTTGAAGGTGTAGTACTAGTCGACGAGTACTCTTCGTTGGAGTCAGAGTAGTTGTCAAAAATGGGCCCCCCCGACAGGCGGTGGCTCAAGTTTGAGCAAACGATGTAAGTCCTCCTCCAAGTCGGGAGAGGGACTCGGATTGTGTAGTCTCCTCAGATCGGTTTGAGTCCGATCCGACTAGTCCTGGTGCAGCGCGGGTTGAAGTCGCGTCGAAAATGGACATCATCTCGATCTGCCTGGCTAGATTGGGGAGCAGCAACTCATCGAGGTTGTCGATGAACTCGTCGAGGTCGCTATGTCGAGTTGGTGTAGAGGCCTCCGGCTTCCTAGAGTTGACTAGGTGGCTGTTGAAGCCACCCAAGCCGTTGGCGACGCAGATCCAGGAGCCGAAGATGAAAGTTGTGCCCTCATCGAGCACAGTGCTGGTGAAGCTGAGAGATGCCATCGAGTTCTCCGGTGGATGCTCGATGAACACCCCTACCTGGCGCGCCAGCTGTCGGTGTTTTACCGCTATGCCCACCGAGGAATACCCCCAAGGTGGTGAGTTTGTAGGTAGAGTGTCGCCGAGATCAGAAACTCGAAGGTGCAAGGAACACAAAGTTTAGACAGGTTCGGACCGCCGAGAGCGTAATACCATACGTCATGTGTGGTTTGTATGGCCTTAGGTGGTGATCGGGTGATGTCAGAAAAAATATTTTGAATCTGTGAAGAGGTCCACACACACGAAATTTGGATGTGGCGCCTTAGGAAGAGCTAGGCAGTGCGGCTCTTGGGATAGGATGTTACACAAATTGAGCTGGTGTCACATACACCCCTATGAAAAGACCCGACATTTTGGACGATCCAACTCCCCGACCGTATATCCAGTGTTGGTGCCATATAACATGTCGTGGATCCAGAACTCATAAGCCACTATTAGGCAACATCCAAATTGGATCAGGTGTCACGTACACCCCACACCCCGCTCAAATTAAAGGACTTGATGTTTTTATTGGTCCAACTTGATGATCCTACATCTAGTGCCGGCACCAGGCCATGTCGTGTGTTCCATCCGAAGCCACACGCGCCATGCAATATATGCTTCACACACTAACCCGTATCCAAGAACATCCTCTCTTAGCGCATGATCGTACGTCTAATATCAGCGCCATATGCCATGCCGTATGTCCCATGAAGGTCCACACGCGTCATGAACTATATACCCACATACTAACCTGTACCGCGATCGTGATGGTCGGCTCTAATACCACTTGTAACACCCTTTCTTCCAAAGCCACATTATCGAGCACTTCCGAGAGGCACCTGAAATACACATAGCATCTTACTTACACTTTAGTTCTCGCTTTGTGTAAAAGAATTAACCCAAACATACTATGACGGAAGGATAAAAACTTATAAGTTAACTCCAAACTTAGTATGGTGGTTATAAACAACAACACTCGTAGGCCACAATTGGACCACATCCAAATTGGGTCGAGCATCACGACTCACAAAAAGAACAAAACTAGTGATGAACAAATTTGAGAATCAAAGGATTATACGACTGATAATATACCTTCAGAGTTGGGGGCTAAGAACTGGGTACACTACTCCAGCGCCCCATCACCGCCGGTTTGGGTGGGTGTTGGATTTACGTTGGTGGTGATGGTCCCCATCACCGCCGGATCCAGAACCAACGGTGATGACAAGTCATCATGTCATCACCACCTGTTTGTGACGAACCAGCGCTGAAGTATCCATCATCACCGCCGGTTAGAATCTAAGAATTCTAAAATCTAAATAAAAAAATTTAAACTATAATTTAAAATAAATGCTAAATTTCATTACTAGTATTATATACCAATGTATATACATCCCGATCATCATAATTAAGAAATGCTCTCTAAATTAAGAAAAAGCTTTTACATCCTGATCATCACAATTAAGAAATACCCTATAAATTAAGAAAGAACCTTTACACATCATAATTTTGACAATGATAACCATGAATAGCTAGTTTCGTACCTGGAATCAAGTATGTGAAGTCCAACCCTCAAAATTTTATGAGCCTCCATGTTGACTTTTGATGTGAAATGATTCTAAAATGAAGAAAGAGACTCTCCATGATCACTTCATCACAAAATACATAATTAATCCAAAGATAAGGTATGAATCTAGTCACTAACCTTAGCACAAGTTGTTGCACTCAAACAACAAAAAGGGAAGCCTCCAAGATGATTTTTGATGAGGAATGGTCACAAAAATACAAGATTAATCCAAAGAAAATGGTAGGAATCAAAGGAATTGCTAGTTAACAACCTTAAATTAGAATAAAGTTGTGTAGTCTATACATCAAGAATGGGGAGTTACTGAGGATTTTGGCAAAATCCGGCCGCATGCAACAATGGAGGAGAGGAGCATGGCCGTCGGGGTGGAGAAGAAAGATGGTGGGAGGAAGAAGGGGTGGCGGTTTTGTACTGTATAGGGTCATCACCACCGGTTCGTGGCTTGAACCGGCGGTGATGACCGTCGGCATCATCACCACTGGTTCCAATTGCCACTCCAGCCACCAATTTTGGAACCGGCGGTGATGGGGCGTTTGCAAAACCCTGATGTGTAGTAGTGGCAGACCAGTTCCAGATTGGAAAAAAAAGACCTTTAATTCGTTGTAATCAGCAATTTCTTTTTGAGAGAATTAATAATTTCTAACATAGAAGTAAGTTGGTTTGATTTTTTTCCTTTTTGCGAGGACTAAGTTGGTTTAGTTTTTTTTTCTTTTCTGCAAGGAGTAAGATATATCTCATAATGAACACGTTGTGACCTCGATACGAGGTGATATGCAAGAGATACATTGCCCAACGGCTTGAAGCACCGAAGGTGATGCACGCAATGTGTCCACAAGTTCACCTTGGTCACCTAGGATGTCGCAAAAATCATAGAGACATTATACTTGTAGTGAAATAGGGTTGGAAAAAGATAGGTTTTAGATAAAAATAAAAAACATATAAAGTGTACTAATTTTTGTCAATTTTCATTAAATCGTATCTCTTCCATGAACCGAACCTACTTGGCCACCTCCAAATTGCGCTGGGTGCCACAACTCTCACAAGTCACAAGTTACATGATTTTTCACGTGAAATACGTGAGCATGCGATGCGTAGGATTCGAATCCAAAATCTCTTGTCTTGCGCGTATCTTTCTTACCATCTCACCTACACAAGGATGTTATCAACTAGGACAAAAGGCCTTCCGAGCATTCCTTCCACCATAAACATAGTGGTATTATTAGTAACGGTCCGATTCCTACCATTACCTTTGTGGTGGATGAGCGGCGAGTTTTCTAGTAGTGCGGCGACGAGACCCTTGTGTCGTTGAATTATCCTAAACTCACAAAAACGTCACGCCAAATTAATTTAAACATCAACATATACCCTCCCTTTGTAAACTTGCATGCCAAGAAATAATCTTCACGCATCCTAAACTTTGCATCGTACCATCACACTCCATAGATAGGTCAAAATCATATGTGTTTCTATAAGTGATAAAATTTTATCGAGCAAGATTATTGTCTAGAGAATCATATGTGTTTATAAGAGTGATAAAATCACAAGCTTCAAGATTATTGTCTGGGTCACATTTTTTTTGCCGTGCAGAATAACAAGATAGCACGCGCCAAGGTCGTAATTGGGCGACCATGTTCTCTACTGTATGTCCATGCATTGGTTGTGCTCTTTACATTCTCATCATCAGTGCTACAGCGTGGCAGACACTACTAAAAAACAATCTGTATGTACGTCCTGTTTTTTTAGGGATGGATCAAAAAATAACCCGCTCCTACAAATGGAGCGCTGTTACTATAGCATCCGACCCGCCCATAGAAAAGCATTAATCATTTTCAGGGACGGGTGATCACATCACCCGTCTCTAAAAATGGCATTTCTAGGAGCGGGTGATGCCACTACCCGCCCCTGAAAATGGTGGTATTTCTAGGGGTGGGTGATGACTTCACCCATCCCTAAAATATATTTTTAGGGGTGGGGTAATGGCATGATCCGGCCCTAAAAATAGTTTCATATAAAAAAATTTATAACTTTTTCATATGATATCGGATGAAGTCAAACATTATATCAAAATTATAGAGAATGACAAGATCTAAAACTTTCTAGTTGATAAATTTTTCATTTAAGGTTATTTAGTAGTCCAAAAAATTATTATAAACCTACATATACTATGACTATATAGTATCTCATGCAACTCAAGCCATACTTTGAGGTTTCAACGATCTTAATCTTTATATATACTGAAATATACTTGGCATATTTTTTTATCTATAGTTCACAATAACCATAGTGTAGAAGTTTTACTTTTTTATTTTTGTTTTGCTATATGGAAAGATTTAAATGAATGTTCGAAATAAAATTAAAAAATATTTTTAGGGATGGATGGTGGCGTCACCCGCCCCTAAAAACGGATTTCTAGGGGCCGGTGATTGCGTCACCCGCCCCTACAAATCAATTTCAGAGTTAATATAAAAGAAAAGCATACCCTATAGAGTCACAAGTGACTGTGTAGTGTGGTGGAGAGTTAGGTAAGCACGAGACTTGAGATATGCAGTTTGAACCTCGGATGATGCAAGTGTGCATATTTCGTCAAAAAAAATTGTAACTCGATAGCACAGGGCTTGTGGTGGTGGCTGGTTGGCTGCAATATTTTTTTCTTTTTTCTTTTGCTATTTTTTATTTTATTTTGATTTTTTATTTTCTGGAAATCAATTTTTAGGTCCGGATCACGGTATGATTGTCACACCCTAAAATATTTAATTTTAGGATGTGAGTATCTTTTGGAATGTGTTCATCTATCAATAGGATTTTCCGAGAATTTTTCAGAATATATTTCTGGAAATTATTCTCTTTTCCATAGAGCTAAATCCATTTATTGGAAGGCTCTAAAATCTTTTCTTGGAATCCGAGTATTTTATTTGGACTTGTCGTGTCCTAGGTTTTTCCCCGAAACTTTTGGGAATGCTTCAGGATATATTTTTCGTGGTTTAAAAGATTTATCTGGACTTTTCTAGATTGATTTTAAGCTCGAAAATATGTTCTGGAAAATGAATTCGTTTTCTTTTCATCTCGAGCTGGATTCAACTCGTTTTGGGTCTAGTCCGCCTTAGATCCTAGAACCGTGCCATGCAAGAGCTTGAGTTCAACTACCACCACTATCTCATCGTCTGTCGCGTTTCATCGAGAAAATAGACCAGAAGCTTCTCTTTGAGGAACCCTTCGCCGAGGCCGAATACATTAGTGCCGGTAGTTGTTGTGCACAATTGCTATGGATGAAGGCAACATTGAGTGACTTTGGAATCAAATTCAAGCAAGTACCATTGTTGTGTGATAATGAAAGTGCAATCAAGATGACCAACAATCCGGTTTAACATGCAAGAACAAAGCACACAGATATAAGACATCACTTTATAAGAGATCATCAACTAAAGGGTGACATTAGTATTGAGAGTGTGGGCACCGAAGATCAACTAGCCGACATATTCACCAAGCCACTTGATGAGAATAGGTTTTGCAAGTTGAGAAATGAATTGAATATTATTGACTTCTCCAACATGAGTTGATGCACCCCACTAATATGACATGCCTCTCCTTCAACAAAGCAAGGTAAAATTGGTTGACATGTCATTCATCCTATGCTAAGGACTAGTTTAGTGCATCTAAACATATATGCATTTTATAGGCTCATTCATTGAAAAGCAAATGAATTTGATGTATGTATGCTACCACTATTGTTCTCTATATTTACATGTTCTAGTGGTAACATATGACATGTTTGTGGGCTTGCAAACCTAGTGTTGTATCTAGAAAATGAGCTCATGATGTGTAATTCAACATGGTCAAGATAACCCTTATATTTTGTGAGGTGTGAAGAAGCTTGTCCTTGATTCAAACCGAATTACATATTTAGGCAAGTGATCTAGATTGAACCATAATTTGATCCACTCTTTGATTGACTTAATTCCCACTAAAATTGATTGACTTGGTTCTCTCCAACTTAACACCTTTTTGGTGATTGTTGACAAAGGGGGAGAAATAAGTTACAAAGATACAAAGGGGGAGAAATAAGTACAAAAGGGGAGAAATAAGTCACAAAGTTGGAAATTTGATAAAGGGGGAGGATCAATTAAAATTTGAGCACACAAATAGGGGGAGCAAGCTCATGGACTATTTGTTGCATCTTTATGTGCATAAACATGATGAAATGTTGCATTGCAAGATTTAAATTCAATATTCATGCTTGCTTGGTGTATGCTAGAATTTGTTTTTGAATGGTGATTTAAAGAACTAGCATGCATAGGTTTGTAGCTAGACATAGCATCCTTCCTTGTGGTTTTCCAAGTGATATCTAATGTTGATCTCATAAGGTATTTTGAGTTTTTGATGGATGTCTAGTTACATTGATGCTAAGGATGGTATATAAAGGCACTCCGATTGGTATCACGCTTCAAAGGTCCATTCTATATATCTTAGCATCCTTTTGGTAATATTAACTCTCCCACAACTCATACTTATGCATATGTGAACATATTGATCTAAACTCATGAAGCACATATGTAGGGGGAGCTAATACTACCAAAACCGAAATTGAAATGTTTGTCCAACTTTAATTTATGATCAAATGCTTTGGACAAGCAATTCAAATTTGATATTGAATTTATTTCATATCTTTGTGATGGTTGTCATCAATTACCAAAAAGGGGGAGATTGAAAGCCCATGTTTGGTTTTGGCTAATTGATGACATACCAAGTTGCTAATGGTGTATCTAAGATGTGATTAGATAAATAGCAACACAAAGAGGAAGAGCTAGGTGGCATGGTGAGATGGCCACAAGATCACATGGACATGGACTTGATGGACAAGATCATGGTGATCAAGCTCATGCAAGATGGAGAAAGACCAAAGCTTGGTTGATCAAGGCAAAGGTATACTTGATAGGGCTCTTTGGTTTAGTGATCAAGACACCATAGAGGGTGTGATCACATTTAGGATAGATAGCCGACTATCAAGAGGGGATATCACGGTTAAATCCTTTAATCAAGTGCCACTAGGTTCATGCTCGACTTGCATACGCATTTAGAATCTAGTGGAGAGACTAATATCCTTGAAAATGCTTTGAAAAATTGCTAACACACGTGCACAAGGAGAGTACACTTGGTAGTTAGCAAGTTGGAAGCAAGGGTGTTGAGAAAACGAGTCGAATCACTGCTGGTGGCGCAGCGGACGCTGCACTGGATGCACAGGCCGGTGTGTCCGCTGCAGCTAGCCAGGTAGGGTTTCGGGCGTCGCAGCGGACGCGTCCGCTGCGTGCGTCGACGTCACGGTTTTCGTTGCCCAGTTGCGAAGAGGGCGGCGGACGCTGCCGTGCGTCCGCTGCGTGTCCACCGAACGCGTCCGGTGGATTTTCAGGGGCTCGGGAACCTCTCTGGACCCTCTCCGGACGCAGCGTATTTATTGCATCATGCTTGCATCACAGCGTCCGGAGGCTGCGTCCGGAGCGTTCGGGGACTGCTCGTTGGAGCAGCGGACGCTACGAGCGGTGCATCTGCTGCGTGCATCCGCTGCGAGGTCAGAGGCGCTGTTCTAACCGTTGGAGCAGCGGACACGTCCGGGACTTTGGTCCTGTGCGTCCGCTACAACATTAACTTGCGCGCGGAGTGTTTCAACCGTTGGAGATTAATGGTCATCGTTTGAAAGGCTGACACGCAGCGTTGATTGAAGCACCGGACGCATGGCGTTGGAGCGTCCGCTGCACACACGGTTTCTGAGGAAAGAGGGGCAATGGCTCTTTGAGCGTGGCCTCCTCTATTTAAGCGTGGTGGCCGGTTCTAGCTCACTCTCTTGCATATTTTCATTGCCATAGCATACTTGTGAGCTAAGCCTAACCTCTCTCACTCATCCTACTTGCTTGAGAACATCCTTTGGTGAGATTGAGGTGATTCAAGAGCATTGCTTTTTGAGTTGCATCTAGAGGCACTTGATTCTAGTGGTTGCTGCGGATTTCTTGTTACTCTTGCGTGTTTCCCGACAAGCTAGATGGCTTGGAGCAGCAAGGATCGTTGAGAGGAGTTGGTGCTTGTACTCTGTCTCCGATCGGTGGATTGTGAGGGGTCTTGTGGCATTCCCCGCGGGAGATTCGCGAAAGCCAACTCTAGTGGAATCCGTGGCTTGGAGGATCCCCATCTTGTGAGTGTTTCTTGCGAGCTCCCACCGTGGGATTTGGCACCGGCCATTTGCTTGTGAAACATCAAGTGGGTGCATCGCCACAATGGGGACTTAGCTTGCCGGGAAGCAAGTGAACCTCGGAGAAAAATTCTTGTGTCAACTTGTCATTGCTTGTTGGAGATTTCATTTGATTGACACTTGGTGATTGGCATCCACCTCTACTCTTCTCGGTGGTATAAATATCACAAGCTCATCCCTTGTATTTACTTCATTATTTTGTTCTTGTGTAGTTTGAGTAGTTGGTTAGCTAGCTAGCTTAGTTAGTACCTTTGCTCACATAGGAGTAAGTTAGCAACCTAGTTGTTGATTGTGATTAGAGACAATAGCCTTGATCACTAGACTTGTTTAGGTGGCGTGCATATACTAGAAAGCTAATGCTAGACAAAAGCTAGGCCATCTTATTAACTAATAAGTGGTCTTAGTGTTTTGCTAGAAATTTTTATAGGCTATTCACCCCCCCTCTAGCCATTTAGGACCTTTCAGATGCCTCCTTTAGGCTTGGTCATCTTGGCTTTTTGGTAACCTATATGCTCAGATCCTCTGGCTTCTATTCTGTGACCCAAGTCGAGTGCTTTTAGTCCGTGTGAATCTTTGGCAGTGAGTGTACCCGACGTTTCACCTGAGACTTCTAGCTACCAGTTAGCCTTGAGTTTCAAGCTTTGTCTGTCGAGGTGTTAGGCTTGTCCGAGGGTTCAGGTGAGAGCTACAGTTCGAGATTTCGCAAGAAATTTTTGAGGCTCCTATTCACCCCCCTCTAGTCGCCTTTCCCGATCCTTCAATTGGTATCAGAGCTGGTTAAGGATCACTTCCACCTTAATCGGTCGGTGATCCGTAGAAGGCGACATGGATCGTGGTTACGGTCATCATGGTAAGCTGCCGCAATTTGATGGAGTCAATTACCCATTTTGGAAGATTAAGATGCAAGCACATCTTATGGGTATTGACTGGCGGGTTTGGGAGATTGTGGAGGATCCCAACTACGAGATCTTTGCTGCACGTGTTGGGCAAGAGCAAATTGACCAACACAATGCCAATAGCCGAGCCCGTAGTGTGCTGTTTTCGGCTTTGAGAGATGCCGATTTTGAGAGAGTGTCTGATTGCTCCACTGCTCGAGAGATTTGGAAGCGCCTTGAGAGCTACCATGAGGGAACCCCACAAGTTAAGAATCGTGTCTATGAGACTCACAAGAGGGAGTACGACAACCTCATCCAACTTGAGGGAGAGTCCATCGATGCCTTGTTCGCCCGCGCACAGTCCATCATCAACAAGATGAAGGCGAACAAGCCGACGATGCAACTTGATGATCATGAGCGAGGTATCAAGCTCCTTTACGCTCTTGATCGCAAAGTTTGGGAGGTGAAGGTGAACACCATCCAAGAGTCCACAACCTTGGACACCCTCACCGTTGACGAGCTTTTCAGCAAACTCAAGTCCTCCAAGCTTGACAACCAGCTTCAAGCCAAGCTCTGCAACCCCTCGGCTCCCTCCGTGGCTTTGGTCTCAGGTAAGACAAGCTCCAGTTCTTCTTCTAACCCTTCACTTGGTTTTTCCTTGTCTGCACTTGTGAGTGTCACAAAGGAGCAGCTGGAGTGTCTCGGTGATGATGAGTTGGCTCTCATCATCGGTCAGTTCTCTCGGTTCCACAATAACCGATTGAACCGCCAGCGCGGTGGTGGCCCGAAGGAAGGCTGCTTTGGTTGCGGTGATCCGGACCACTACATTGCCAGCTGTCCGAAGAAGAACAAGCAAGACGCCGGCAAGCGCTCCTCCGACCGCTTCTACACCGATAAGTATGACTCCAGCAAGCACAAGGACAGGCGCGAGTACTCCTCCGGCAAACCAGAGCACAAGGCCAAGAAGTTCGACAAGGACTACATCAAGCGCAAGTACATCAAGAAGAAGAAGGCAGAGAAGCACGCCTTCCTTGCCTCCCTCAGTGACCTCGAGGACTCGGACGCCAAAGCATCATCAAGTGATGATGAGGCCGAGACCAAGATCGAAGAAAAGCTCAGTGGGCTTTGCTTCTTCGCCGACGCCAAGCATGGAGGCTTTTGCACCATGGCCCTTGGAGATGAAGCTTCCGACAATGGCAACTTGTTTATATTGGCATATCTTATTTCATTTGATCATCTTGAGTTTTGTGCAAGCACTTGTACCTTGTTGACATGATACTACTTAGAGCATGGTTTCATTCCGTTTGCTATAAACTAGAAGCTCATGCATTGAACTTTTGTTGCATTCATGGCATGATTCAAGGGGAGTTTTACATCCATGTGCTCTAAGTCTAGTTGCTTGATAAGTGCATATGCCAACAAGGGGGAGAGATCACAAAGACCTTGAGAAAGGGGGAGAGATCAGACCTTGAGAAAGGGGGAGAGATTAGAGATCACCATGACATGAGTGCAAGGGAGAGGTCACCATGACATGAGTGCACACTTTTGTGAGATTGCATCTTCCGAGGGGGAGCTTTGCGCCGTTGCCTCTTTCTTGAGGGCCTGGCGTTTTTAGGCTGTGCTTTGTGCTTTGCTAGCGGTGTTGAGCCCGTTTGCCTCTTCTTGAGGGCTAGTGGGGTTTGCTTGGTTGTGTCAAGCTTTTGCCCATGGCTTTGAAGACCAAGTTTTGCTCAGTTCAAATGACTCGGTTTCAGCTTTTCTTTGGCTTTTGGTCATTTGGGTGAGTTTTCTTCTTCCTTCCAATGTCTTTGTGTTGGTGTTGACAATGCACTCATCAAGGGGGAGATTGCGAACACATTGTCTATCTGTGTTTTGCTTTTGTGATGAGTGATTGTCAACAGCAACATTTTCATTCTATTTTCCTTTTATTTCTTTGCTTCGGCTATGTTGGCTGGCACACTGCGGTGTGTCGAGCGACGTGCTTCTTCGGCTTGTGTTGAGCAGGTGTCGAGCTCGGAGACGGTGGTCGATGGTGAGGTGAAGATCAAGTAGGACGTGCCGTGCTGAAGACCGCGGGAGTGCGGGGAAGGGCGGACGTGAGGCTTGGATCGAGGGACTGGATCACCGGGTGGCCAGCCGTGGTGGCTGACACTTGGGACATCGGCAAGTGCGGGGACACATGGAGTGACCGTGTCGACTGAGCTAAGACGGCAGACGTGCAAGTCGAGCAGGAGGCTCGGATGACTTGGCGTGCGGGTGTCCGAGGCGGCGGGACACTGGTCGGAGTGCCTCGGACGCGTATGCTGTACGCAGTTCGGGGGCTCGGTTTGATGGTTTGGGCCTCAAAGCCATCGGTGGCCGGTTTGGTGGTTTGGTCCTCAAAACCATCGGTGGCCGGTTTGGTGGTTTGGGCCTCAAAACCATCAGAGAGGTTTCACGGGTTTGGGCCTCAAAACCCGGGCGGAGGTTCCAATGCGGAACGGACAGCGCGTGGCGGCATCAAGGAGGTTGCTTCGAAACAAGGCTACTGATGAGGAGGTGCGGTGGCCGTCGGATCAAATTATCCCGAGTCAGACGATATTAGCCTTAGGGTTAGTGGTTTGGCTCATGTATCTAGGGGTAGTTTGGGCAAGAGGAATTGACTATATAATGGGGGCAGCCGCCTCCGTTCCTCTTGGCCTCTCATTCTCCATTTCTTAGCTAGGGTTTCATTCCAGTGAGAGAGTGCCCACTGCAAAACTTTTGTAGTGTTTTGTTTGTAGGAAGCACACCCCTCAGTGTGTGCTGCCCTCTGTGGTTTTGGATTGATTGTTGTTCTTGCGATTTTGTTTGTGTTCTTCGCGAGTTCTCTTTTTTCTCCTCTCAATCCTGGTGCATTATCTTCTCTTCTAGGGCGTTTGATCTCGTTTTTCTTGCACTGATTTGGGCTATGACGTGAGAGGATTGTTTCCACTGAAGAGAATCACTTGTATCCTCACAAGTTCATAGATCGGGCAAGATTTGCGTTCGCTCTTGTTCTTGAACGATTTTCCCGCGAGATCTAAGTTTCCTGTCGATTCACTCGGTCAAATTCGAAATTTCTTTGGGGGATTCGGTCACCTACATGCCTAGTTCATCTGGCTTTGATTTTGTGACCTGAGATTTCGATTTGAGTGAGATCTGGATCGATTTGGGTGCACGGGCTTGTTCCTCTACTCGCCCAGCCGCAGAGCTGCTTTCTCTGTTTTCTCTCCGTCTCGGGCGTGGCGGAATTCCATCGGAGACCACCTCGGGCGAGGTGCAGTGCTGCCCGAGGCTGCTTGCCTACTTTCTCTCGCTTCTCTGTTGAGTCTCGGACGAGACGGAATTCTGTCCGAGACCCCCTCGGGCGAGGCGCAGTGCTGTCCGAGGGTGCCGGCCTTTTCTTTGGCTTCTTCTGATCTCGGACGAGGCGGAGTTCTATCCGAGGCCATCTCGGGCGAGGCGCAGAGCTGTCCGAGGTTCTCGGCCCTCCTTCTTTTCCTTTGGTCTCGGGCGAGGCGGGATTCCGTCCGAAGCCACCTCGGACGAGTCGGAGTTGCGTCCAAGGGTGCTTAGGCTCGGACGAGACGCTATTCTGTCCGAGGCCTCCTTTAGGCTTGGTCATCTCGGCTTTTTGGTCACCTATATGCTCAGATCCTCTGGCTTCTATTCTATGACCCAAGTCAAGTGCTTTTAGTCTGTGTGAATCTTTGGCAGTGAGTATACCCGACGTTTCGCCTTAGACTTCTAGCTACCAGTTAGCCTTGAGTTTCAAGCTTTGTCTGTCGAGGTGTTAGGCCTGTCCGAGGGTTCAGGTGAGAGCTACAGTTCGAGATTTCGCAAGAAATTTTTGAGGCTCCTATTCACCCCCCTCTAGTCGCTTTTCCTGGTCCTTCAGATACCTTTAATTCTTGTTGGCATGAAGTCGAAGGCCTCTGACGTTGAGCTCCCCACAGCGGTCGACAGGCCCAAGTACCGATCAGAAAGTGCTTCAGCATTGATGTGCAGCTCCTGTCTCACCACTTGCTTCACTGACTCCTCACAATTAGTGCTAAAAAATACTGAGGATTTATCCCAGTTCACTAGCTGACCAGAACCCTTACTGTAAACCTCCAAGATTTGCTGAAGTCTGATTGTCCCTCTTTGCGATGCTTCAGAAAAAACTATGTAATCGTCCGCAAAGAGAAGATGCGAAATTCAGGGAGCGTGAATGCCCACGCGAACACCTCTGGCAAGATGCATTGGGCCGACAGTCTTCAGCAAACATGAGAGGCCTTCCGCACACAGGAGAAAAAGGTATGGCGAGATCGGGTCTCCTTGACGGATGCCTCTGGTCGGACTTAAACTCTCTATCAGTAAACCATTCACCTTGATCCTAAAGGATACAGATGTTACACACTTCATCACCAAGTCCACAAAGCCTTCATGGAAGCCTAGTTTCAGCATGATGCCTTTTAAGTACTCCCACTCGACTCAGTCATACGCCTTGGCCATATCAAGTTTGATTGCACATGCACCAGATTTTCCTTTCTTCCGTTTAAGATAGTGAGTGCATTCATAAGCAACTAGGACGTTATCCGTAATCAACCGTCCAGGTACAAACGCACTTTGCTCTTCAGATATAATTTCATCAAGACACTCTCTCAACCTATTAGCAAGCACCTTGGAGCAAATCTTGTAGATCACATTGCAGAGTGAGATGGGTCGGAACTGTTTCATCTCCTGTGGATGCTTGACCTTTGGTATTAAAACAATAGTTGTGGTGTTGATCTCTGGAGGCATCAATCCCCTGTTCAAAAAATTTAGCACAGCATCAATAACCTCCGGGCCCAACCATTCCCAGTGAAGCTGATAAAATCCAGCTATTAGTCCTGGGCCGGTGGCCTTATTAGGGCCCATCATGAACAAAGCTCTGCGTACCTCTTCTGGTGTGAATGGCTTCATCAGTGACTCATTCATATCATCAGACACTTTGTGTGGGACACAATCAAGCACCAGTCCTGGATCCAAGACTTCCTGTCTTGTAAACAGGCTAGAATAGAAAGCCAAGGCTGCCGTTTCAATCTCCTCCTGTGTAGATACCACAGCGCCATCTTCAAGTCTCAAGGCATTGATCCTATTTGTTCTTGCCCTCTCCTTCGATTTAGTTTGAAAGAAGGCTGTATTACGGTCCCCTTCCTTGAGCCACTCAATGCGTGATCGTTGTTTTTCCATCGTTTCTTCCCGAGACAGTAATTCAGCAATCTTAGCCATCAACTGTTTCTCCTGTCAGGATGGACCAGCTCTCAAATTGGATTTTCGGACGACCTCTAGCTCCTCCCGAAGTCGTTTCAGATCCTTCTTGACCTGACCAAATGATGAAAATTCCCACTCCTTCATCACCTTAGTGACATGTCCCAGTTTTGAGGCCAATTGATTAAGCGACACCGAGGTGTCCTGGGTTTGCCAAGCCACATCCACCGTATCACGGTATGTAGGATCACGTCGCCACATATTTTCATACCTGAAGGACCGTTTCTTCCGATTCCTCCTGCCATTAACCTGTGAGCATTCAATCACAAGACAACAGTGGTCAGACTCTGTCGTTTGGACATGCCAAACCTTCACCATTGAAAATAAATTCAGGAAGTCTGCTGTTGCTAATCCACGATCTAGACGGACTTTAATATTGTGATCCCCTTGTTGTCTGTTATCCCAAGTATAGGGAAGTCCAAAGAAACAGAGGTCTGAAAATCCACACAGCCACCGCCTCCCTAAACCCATTCATCTGATGTTTAGTTCTTCCTTGCCCTCCAAACTGTTCCTGGGCTAATAGAACTTCATTAAAATCCCCCGCACAAAGCCATGGGAGATTTGTTCTTGAAACAAGGAGCTTCATCAGATCCCAGCTCCTATACCTCAATTCCCTCTTGGATTCCCCGTAAAACCCTGTGAACCTCCAATCTCCTAGCTCACTAGAGATCGGGTGGACAGTGACATCGATGTGCAATTTATCATAGCTCTCTAGCCTGACCTCCACTTCCCGGCTCCATAAGAGGGCTATGCCTCCTTTCATACCCAGAGTGCGTACCAGGCCATCAACCCGGTCATTGAAGAAACGCGTCTCCGAGAGAAAGACCACCCAAGGGCGATGCAGCTCACACAAGCTGCGTAGTTCTCGAACTGCCTCGAGCTGCCCCAAGCCCCGGCAGTTCAGGCATAAGTGTTTCATGGTGCCCGGCGGGGGCTGTCCTCCACAGCCGCCGCCGATCGTACAGATTGTGACCTACCTCGCTTTTGCTTCTTTAGCTGTTCAATCATGCTGTCTCCTCCACTATCCCCACTCGCATCCAATTGATTAATGCGAGAATTCACTAATCCCACTAGAACAATTGCATTGGCGCCATCTAGCGGTATATTAAAGTTAGGTGTCTGGGTGCCCAGGTCTGATACTTTAGACTTCCTCTTTCTTGGTCCAAAGCAGTTGATTGTCAGACAAGGGGCCCAAATCAAGCTGTCGACTCACCCCAGCACCTGCACCATCCCTCTCTTTCGCTGCTGACTTTCCACTATTCTTAAGAGGTGATAACACCTCTTGGTCATCAAGATTTTTTGTCTCACCCACGCATTCTGATGAGTGCCAAGACCCATCCTCATTCCTCGAAGTTTTGCCATCACCCGACTTGCTGCGTTGCGGCCTCGGGTGCCTAGACGACGAAGACGTGCCACTGCCAAAAGATTCAGCCGCGGCCACAGCAAAGGATTGCATGCGCCTTCTTCTTTCTTCCAGGGCACGCAGTTGAACATCATATGGTAATTTACCAGTCTCATCGCGAGCCACAGGATTCAAGCATTCCACCTTTGAGTGCCCAATCACGCCACAAGAGAAACAATAATACGACAGCTTCTCATATTGAGCCGGGAACCATCTAGGATCCTCCGACTTGCTCATGCGCAGCATCACACCTCTGTCAGCGTACCTGGGGTGGGGTACCCCAGGGTTGCTGCCTCAAAACTCTGCCAATGGGCGGAGATAGGCGAGAAGTACAGGAACTGGGCCGGCTCCACGTCGCGGCGGCCCAGTAGAGTCATCCTCGGGCGGAGGCTCGGAAAGCAGCGGCTGGCCCCCGAGATGCCCCGGGACGGTGGTTACATCACCCTGGCCCCAGGATGACGCCACTCACCTATATGAGGGCATCTCTCCTCGCGGGCAAAGGCGCGTCCCCGCCAGGGGAGAGCCATTCGTCGTCAAGCGGGGGGATCACCCCCAAAACAGGAGAAAAAGGTGATAGCGACTCCCGGAACAAGCGGAGCACGTCACCGACCACTACGACCACTATTCCAGCTGCCCCGAGCGCGACGTTGACAGCTCGAGCACAGGAACGGAGGAAGGTCAAATATACAGGAGCCAGTCCTACGCCGTAGCTGTGCGCCGCGGCTACGCGCCGCAGCTACGGGCATCATCACCCCTAATGATTGCAGTACAGCGACCCGTCCATCAGCCTCGTCTCCCGTCAACCACATAAGACAGAAGAAATCATGGCCCCTGCAGAGCGAGCGAGCACGCTTTTGACCTTCCTCTCACTGTATCCCATCATGATGAATCGATCCGCCCCTGGTCAGCGATAGCACAGTGAGCGTCAGCAGAAGGAGCAGAGGTCAGACCGATGATGGTCATGTATGGTGAACTGTGCGATAGGATAGAACACCCGTACATCATGACCGACTCCTATGCGTCGTGTCATGATGTACGAAGGACATGTAATTCTCACTCCACCTTGTGCCTATAAAAGGGGAGCAGGAGGTAAACTCTAGGGGGGACAGACAGGAGAAGGGAGAAAACGAAGACTGATCCAATCCAGAATACAAAAACAGAGGACGTAAGGTGTTACGCGCTCGCGGCCCGAACCTCTCAAAAAATCCTCTTGAGTTCATAGTCCACAGGCGAGATCCATCTCTGCCCAGACCATCTCGCGCTCACTCCCGCACCCTGTGTGTCGCAGCAGACGACAACCTCGACGGACAGGTTTATCAATCTCAATCGCTACCCGGGCACGTAAGTAAGCGCCACTGGCCTTGCCATCAGGATCAACGTCCATCTTCACCACACGACTGAGTAGACCCATAGCACGTGAGCCCCTCGTCTGGTTCATCCAACCAAGCGGCAAATTCAAGATTCTCACCCATAGCTCCATTCTGTCAAACACGATCTCCGAAGCACTGAGCTTCTCATCATACTGCTGTAGAAGAACTGCATACCTGCCCACCATCCACGGTGATCCCCCCAGCACGTGTTCCAAATCAGCACCACAACCGAATTCCGCCACAAACAAATTGTCAGCCTTCTCACTGATTGCTCGGAGTTTGAGGCCTACCGGATTCCCCCATGCTGGCTTCATAGCCGACCTCACTGTATTCACATGGACCGGCGAAGGAGACAGTACCTTCCCCACCAATGCCCATTCTACAGTCGATGCGGGTACAATCTCCTCATCATCAGAAAAATCTGCTACAGCTCCTTCCTCCTCCGTCAGGTTCAGCCGTCTCAGCAGATCAGTCACATTAGGGTTTGGGGTCCTGCTCCCATCCCCATTACTTCCACTTCCACCCGACGCCATGCGATCAGATAGAGGGCAAAAAAGTTTTTGCCAAATAAGATTGGAAACTTTTTGCCAAATAAGACGAAAGTGGTACAGTTTTTGATGCCAAAAAGTTGTATTTTTTCGTCTTATTTGGCAAAAAAGTTTCCAATCAGCGAGTAATTAGGCTTAATAGATTCGTCTCGTCAATTACGACAGATCTGTGTCAACATGCATGCAATTAGTCTACATTTAGTACTCCATGCATGTGCTGCAACATGTGATGTGACGGTTTCCGGAATTTTTTTCCATAACCAAACAGGGCCTAAGTCCTCAGTTGCATCCTGCGATAGTAAACAAGGTGTCCGGCCGGATCGGAGATTCGGAGCTTCGCAGGTGAATGAACTCCTCACCAACCTACCTCACAAGACAAAAGATGGCTATGTATGTGCTTTACGGCTTATTTGATCTCTTCTCTTGCCGCCCAGGAAAGGTATTTTGCACTTCTCAAGCAAAGTTCGCGCCTAGGCATCTCGTCAGTTGTTTTTGTTGTTCAACGTGTTTCCAGACAGGCAATGATAACATACAAATACTGTATGCAATACGTACTGTACAGCTGATGCTTGGTCCTTAAAATACGACCTTTAATTTGTCTGTCTGGCGAAATGATTTGCCGGTGACGCTAAAAAAAATGATTTGCCGGTGCCAATATGCAATGATTTGTTCTATCATTGAGTTCAACTGTACTAGTAGTATATGTCATCCAAATCCCAGGACAGTATGTATGTATGTATAAGACGAAGGGTAGCTGCATCTGATCGTGATCGGATTTAGGCATTCTATATATGTATGGCTATATATGCACATGCACCTGTGTAAATGAAGAACACATCGAGTTCAGAATGCAAAGGGCGTGATGGAAACAGCTAGCTAGCCATTAATAATCTCATGATGGCGATGGTTAAGTTCTCAAGCAGGAAGCTTTCGCTGGCTGCCTCTCCTTTCTGCGGATGCCTTTGCAACCACAGCCTCTGATATGAATGGCTCCTCCATCGAGGTTCGCCTTTTATCAGTCACATTCACATTGCGCCTACTCAAGTCACCAGCAGCGGCAGACCTGAATTCCTGAAGATGTCATCAAGCTTATTCATCAACCGGATAGTAGCCAGTATAATTATGAGATTTGTACTGAAAATTAATAATGTTATAGTTAGGGATGAAAACAGAACATGCAGAGCCTTCCTTGTCAGTTTGTACTGAAAATTAATAATGTTATAGTTAGGGATGAAAACAGAACATGCAGAGCCCTCCTTGTCAATATGCCTACTTCCTATACTGTCCTTTTTATGCATGAAAGATATAACATTCCATTCCAAGCAACACATCTTAATTATAATCCCAATTTCAGCTTGACAAGTTTAACCATGAACCACTATGTCAACATTGAGTTCATCCAGGTCAGGGGCAAAGTGTATGAAGTTGAATCGAACACGGCTTATAAACTATAACAATGTTTATAGTTTACAGAGTTTCCAATCAATGCAGTTCAATTCCTTAAAACTCAGACTACCATTGCAAACAAATGAAGCAGAAATATGTGAAGCTACCGGGAAGGCAAGATCATAAGAGAAACAGACACAGAATGCAAAAAAAAAATGTGGAGGGGTCATCAGAGACTTAATATTAGGGAATCACAGGAGAACAATATCCAACCACATTATTCCAGTGACAATCATTGTTTAATATAATGCTGCTCAGAATATATAATTTAACTGCAAGCAGCGGCACGAGGTACAGTATGGTAGCAAAACAAGTAAATCAAATGCATATCTGTCTTGAGCAACTCTGTTATAGCAATTTCAGTTAACCATAGCATAAAACATCTCAGCCTTTCTTAAATGCCCATCAAACACTGAATCCACAGAAAAAGCAGACACAAAATGTAAATGTCACGACGATAATATAAAGCAGATATTAGTGGCTTTTACTTGATACATTTGAGTAACCAGTAGCAATAGATGACAATATAACACACCAGGATGATTGATTACATGACATATATAATAATGAGTTGATCTTAGGATAGCTGCATCGCAGACAAGATACTACTACACCTTGGGCATCTGACAAAGGTCACTCATGAATGAAGATAGCATCAACTCCCTAATAACACAGCTTCCAGCAAGCAAGCGAACACAGATTCTACACCTCCTCCACATCATCCCTCTCGTCGTCAGTGACTTGGTACTGGAGGACCGCGTGTCCATTGGTGCGGTATTGCCGGAGAAGGTTCGCCTGGTTTTCTATGTGCCTAATACGAGAAGCAAGCCTTCTGCCTTCTGTGGCGAGGTCGTCGAAGGTATCCATTTCCCTGGTGACTGCTTGCTCAAACGTGGACACGCCGATAGACATCACGTAGCTCCAGACCTCATTAGACAAATAGTGCCCCATTTCAGCCTGGTTGTTGATCTCCTGTGTCACCAGCTTCATCTTCTTGTTCTTCGCCTCTGTCTCTGTCCCTTTGATGATCTCGGCGTATGCGTATCCATAGGTGCGGTACTGGTACAGGACGTGGGCGTCGAATTCTCTCTTCTCCTGGAACTCAGCGGCGATTTCTTCCTTGAGCCTCTGGTCCAAGTCGAACTGCCCAGAGCGGGAGAGGCGCCTCAGTCGCTAGGAGACCCATCACCTCCTTAGTGCGCAGGTAGTCCAGGAGCTCCTGGCTCAATTTCGTCATCCCGCCACCAGCCGCGCTGTCGTCCTCTATCTCTCTCATCACCTCGTCGCCCATGGTGGGCTTCTTCGTCCTCTTCTCCTGCTCACCGGCCGCCTGCTTCCCGAGCTTGGAGGCAAACTTCTCTATCCTCCTCTTCTTCTTCTTGGATCTTTTCTTCTTCTTCTCCTCTGACCTCTTCTCCTTCTTGGATGGTTTGTCGGCCTTGCGAGGACGCTTCTTTTCTTGGTGACGCTGACGGCGGCGCACATGGAGCCGTCGCCGGCCACGGTCTCCTCGGAACACCTCATTGACCGCTTAACCTCAGCAGCCGTCTTCATCTCGCCGTGTAGCCCGCTGCCCGCTCACGAAACCCTAGCTAGTTATTTGATCAGCGGCGGCGGCGGCCTCAGAGATGCGATGAAGCAGAGTTGAGGTTGGAGGACAGACATGAACATAGGATGGATCACAGGAGGGGAGATCCTAAATGGGCCGGTCGGCGCTAGCTAAATGGGCCATATCTACTCTAACCACAAGCCCAGATCATTCTTCAGGTTGGGCTTCTGCTTCTTCTTTTCCTCCTCTCCAAGGGATTATTATTTATCCAATTATATGCAAATGATTTTTCTAAAAAAATTATATGCAAATGATTCTCAAAAAAATTCCAATTATACGAAAATGCAAAGTTATTAACAACAACTTCACTAGTAGAAAGGGACCTGTGGAGTATGTTTCCTCCTCTCCAAGAACCAACACTTTCGTATTCTTCCACGTACACAATTCAACAACATTAAAGCAAGTCGTGAGCAAATAATTGACAAGTAGGCAAATGAATGTTCATGCATGTGACCTTAACTACTATATGTATTTACAAAATAACTTTGATTTTATCAGTGTCTTATTCTGTGCAATCACCTGTGCAATTTAATCGGCGAAGCGTAGGTCATCTCTAGACCACAAAATAGGCGAAACACCGGCCGGCTGCACACACATATATTAGTTATCTTGCAATGTCGTGAGTACGCAGTAGACGACACATGCATACATCATTAGCTAGCTAGATAGATAAAAATGGTTAGAGCAACGCAAGGCTAATGAACTTCCATACATGCAAATATATAAGGCTTGGGTCATCTCGATGATCTATATGTTCATCTATATCTAATATAAGAAATTTGGCACTTTTGCTAGCTAGCTTGCTGGTCCATTGAGTTCAGTATGAATCATCACTAATCATTTAGTACCAGTTAGTATTTCATATATATGTGGGAACAACTTGCATCGAGTACCAGTTAGTATTTCATACGTACTACACTACGTGTGCTGTGTTAAGCTAAAAAGCTAATCTCTAAAAATCCTTTGGGTATAAATACCCTCCAAAGTCTCCATGTCGACCTGGACGTCGCCATCTGCGTCTGCCTCGCCATCAACGCCATCGTCCTTGGCGTCAACCACGACGTCGCCGTGTGCCCGCCGGATTCAAATGCGCCTACCTTAGCTACTACGCCGGCCCGCGCGAGAACAGAGGGAGAAAGAGTGACGTCAGTGAATACCGTAGCATACTTTCCCTTTTTCAAACTTTTCCAATTACTTTCAAATTTACATAGAAACTTCAACTTCCAAAAAAAAAAATGTTGCTCAAAATTTAAACTCTTTTGGCCAAAGATCTCACGCCTGCCATTGCCAAGTCTGTAAGGAACAAGAAATGCACTGTTTCCTTATACAGCCACACTTTGATGAGACTACTTTCTATGGCCCTGTTTGGATCCTAGTGCTTAAAAACACTTCACTTTTAACACTTTTTTTAGCAATGGGATCCAAACAAAGAGTGCTAAAAGAAGTGCTAAAAAGTGTCCCAATGCCTACAATATGGGCTAAAAATTTTCACACCAAAGGAGACCATAAAAAAACTTTAGCTTTTAGTGCTAAAGTTTAACAAATGGCAATAGATCCAAACACACCCTAAATCAAAAAGATTGCATGTTACCAAAAACATTGGTTCATCGTGTTATGACATCTAAGAATCATTCAATTGTGATGTTTCCAGATGGCCGGATTCAAAGAACAAGAATAGAAGAACCGAGTAACATAGAGAATTCCTGCTGTCAAATATTCACATAGCTAAACCATTCAATATTCCAAATACTCCCCAATTTTAAGATAGCTGAACCATTCCAAATACTCTCCAGTAAGCAGTGTAATGGTTATATTTGGAAACCAAAATTGCAACGTAAAAAATCACCATGGTGCATGCAAAATTTTGGTTACCAAATCTCCAAACATAAGTACAGATGTAGCATCAGACACCATCCACGTGGCAGAAGAAACAGATGGCAAGACATTTCGCCAAAGTACAACTCTTGGAAAGGTCCTCAGCATCAAAGCTCCTGGTCATCCATGAAGTCAGTAAATCTCTTGGGAAGGAGCTCGTGGTCATCCATGAAGTCAAGACTCACTAGTAAATCAATGGATTGTAAAACGATCAGGTCAGATTCATGTGGCGTTCAACAATCAGGACACACTAGAGAATGAGTTTGACAATCAGAACAGATTCGAAAATAATTGGGTAGAGGATCAAACCTGTTGGGGATTGTCATCCTCGAGCTTGCTCTGTAGGTCTTGCTGGGCCTCCGTAAGCTGGGCTTGCTACAATTAATATAATGAGAACTGATCAGATACTTAGGAATAACAACAAAATTTAGGTATGTACGGTGGGAAAAGCTAAAACCTCAATCTCAAGGAACAGGTGCAAAAATTGCTCTATCCCAGCCCGCAGCTCCTTCACAGAGTGTTTCTTCCTCCTACATGGAATGCCTGTTGCGGTCTCAATTGATTGACCAAATCTCCTATTGCGAACACCAAGCCGGTAGCTGTTCCATCCCCATTCTGTCAGCTGCGGCAAGTGCAACTCTAGAAAAAGCCTCAGCATAGCACTACAGGTGTCTGCCATAAGGACAAAATTTGAGTCAAGCAGGGTAAAGAGAGCAAAGGGTAGCAGTATAATTTCACAGGGCAAAGAGAGCAAAGGGTAAAGAGGGGCAATATCTGTCAGTGTTAGTCAATAAAATAGGAAACAAAATCGCATGAATCTTAAACTGCAAGGTAGCAGTTGGCTGATGAATCTTAAATTACATACACAGTCGAAACCTACTGTGCAAGAAATAAATAGCTGCATGGTAGCAGTTGGCTGATGATAGTATGGAGCCCAAAAATGTTTCAGCTTTGTCAATGGGAGGACGAAAACAAACCCTAATTGCACATCACACTAAGAAACGCAGCAATCAAATAAAAGACAGATGAAATACTCCAAGGAATTCTACTGCAAGAAACCGATTAAAGACTGACAGATTATTGATAACTAAACAGCACAGGAGGTTAAACCGAAAGAGATTGAAGCAACATCTAGATTTCATTTTACTCGTAGAGGAAAAAATGCACAAATATCACTGCATCAAGATAGATTTCATCTAAAACAAATGGATCAGAATTAAAAACAGGAGGGCACAAAACATAAAGAGAAGAAAAAGGATTACCATTATTGATATGTTGAAACTCTTGGATGGCGATAGCTTGTGTTGCAAAAGGATAATGCACTATAAGCTTGACAACAGATGTAAAGCTCTCAAAGCTCAACAAGTCAGCGGGGGAGAGAGTGTTGTACGCCCAAAACAGCGAATAGCCCATTGCAGATTCAAATAGCAGAAAGACTGCTCTGCCATGATGTATCGGGCTATTCTGTGGAATACCTTGAGGGTAGAGAGAAAGGAGACAATCGATGTCTGGTAGCTGGCCCTGATTGACTATAGAAGGATCTTCCAGTATCTTGTCTCTTAGTGCAGCTGGCATGTGGAATATCTGGCTTCCATACAATTGCTCGCATTTATGTATCACCTGCACCACATTAGCCAACATTGTACTGCAAGACTGGATCTTAGCTGCAAATAAACCATGTCACAAATAGGAAGGATCATAAATAAGCACATATAGGAATGTCGCAAATAAACCATGTCACAAATAGGAATGATCATAAATAAGATGGTGATCATGAAATGAAAGCTACATACATGTGAGATCGTTGCCAGCAACAGTGGCCTGAGCATCAACTTCCAGTCGAAGCCGGTGATCGTGTAAATAACGAATCCTGTTGACATTTCTTGCCAATGCACTGTACCTGATCTGAAGGAAGCGGTTACATTGCGCTGCACTCACTGGATCCTTGCCCCAAAAGACACTAACTGCAGGCAGACCTTGAGGTACCGAGATCTGTTAAAAGGCACAAATTTAATTCAAGAGGCAATTGCATCACACAAATTGAGCAAGCAACGAATGTAACATTAATAAAATTGAGCATCAAACTTACTTCATCAGGAAAAATAGTGAGGCCTGTTACAGAGGTATGAAAGGGAGCCATTCGGAAGGGTAACAGCATCTGGAACTTTGTCAAGAAACTGACGCACAAAACCAGCAACAAAGGGCTCACCCCCCACAGCTATAACTTCTGCAATCAAACACTTTGCCTGCCCAGCAAGTAATGGCATTGAGTCTTCACAGTCTGAAAAAGGAGTTTAATATAGATCAGTCCGTTGTACATAGCCAATAATGGAAATTTACCATAGAAGTCACTTTAGCAGAAGAGGTGACATACACAAATCATGGAATAACTTGTAACAGGCAGAAAAAACTGAGGAATTTACCTCTGATCTCGCGCTGGGCGATAGCCATTGATGTTTCATAACTGCTTTGTCCTTGCAGAAGTGTTGCTCTTTCTTGTTTATCATAGGCTTCATTTATCTTATTTTGAGTCCAACCAATATCCTCGTAAGTTAAGCGCAGTCGGTTGTTGAGAGTCAAGATGCGGCCGTTGCCAGGATTGAAGTCATCTGGAAAATTGATCTGAAACGAGGATTCAATGAAACATTAAGCGAAACAAATACAGAACCAAGTGCCGCGATTGTGTGATAACCGGTAAGTAATGTATACAGAATACAATAAGACAAGACTACGCTACCCTACTACAGAACCAAACACCAGAATTATGGGTTAACCGGTAAGTGATGTATCCAGAATACAATAGGGTAACACTAAACATCCCTACAACAGAACCAGACACCACGAATATGGGTTACCCAGTAAGTGATGTGTCCATAACACAATATGATAACACTAAGCAATCCTACTACAGAACTAAAAGACCACGATTGTGGGTTAGCCAGTGTATCCAGAACAGTAACGCTAAGCACCAGAATTAGGGGTTATATCCAGTAAGAAATGTATAAGACAAGACTACGCTACCCTACTACATAACCAAACACCGCAATTGAGGGTTAGCCAGTAAGTAATATATCCATAATACAATATTGCCAACACTAAGCAACCCTACCACGGAACTAAAAGACCACGATTGTGGGTTCACCAGTAAGTAGTGTATCCAGAATTCAATTATGCTAACACTGAGCAACTCAGCCACAGAACCAAACAAGGAGCATTGTGGATTAACCAGTAAGTAGTGCATCCAGAGTACAACAACAATATGCTAACACTAAGCAACCCTAGGACGGAACCAAACACCAGGATTGTGAGGTTAAACAGTAAGAAATGGATCCAACCAACACAAATAAATCCCAGATCCAAGCACCAGTCGTAGGTTAATCCAGAGCAAAATTAATTCGCAGGGGGTAGGTACCTCCTCAGGGAACTCATCCCGTAGCGCCCACTCTGGTATATTTCCCATCACATCGCCTGACACACGGGTTCCGCGAGACATGGCGGATCTGAAAGGGAAACCTATGAGGATGAGGGATCTGAAAGGGAAACCTAGGAGGATGGATGGGAGCCAAAAGCGAGACTAGCGCCAGCACGAACCTGGCAATGGGGAACGCCGCCGCGGGGGCGCGCCTCCGAGAGCAACCAGCGAAAGCGCACTGCTGGGAGGGGAACAGAACAGGTGCGCGATTGGCGAAAGCGCAGTGCAATCGGGGCGGGGTAGTAGCCTTAAGACGCTTTGGTGGATTACGAGCCCAGGAACGGCGTATCATCCCTTGTTTTCTGCGTTTGTGGGCCGGTATACCCCTCTTGTTTTCTTGCATAATATAGACACAAGAAAATTGTTCCAATTGTGATGAAAGAAATAAACTAGAGTAGTACAAAAGAATCCGATCCGATTATTATGAAAAACAGAAAATAATATTAGATCTACATATAACATGCGACTACACACGGTGTTAAACAGAAAGGGGATCTGAATTATCGGATAGGACCTCAGTGCACGTGTACACCTAGCTTAGCCTGGATGTGAATCGCTTAGCAGACTCGTCCAGCCTTTGAACCGGTACATATTCATACCTCTCTTTGGGTTTGGATTTTTTTTCCTGATGAAAAACAAAGAAAATCGTGAGATCTATGTACAGACTCTTTGTGTTAGGTTGGATTGATGAAAAACAAAGGATATGTAGAGATAGGAAGATATCAATAAGTGAAAATAAAGATCATCTCACCTGCCCTTGGTTGCATCGATCCAATGACTCCCTCACCATGGCCCACAACTAGCTCTCTGTATATCTCTGACTCTCTCCACAGAGAGGCCATATGGTCACCTCTATCCACAGAGCGGCCATGGTTGAGGAGCCCAAGGGAGAGGATGGATGGGGATCGGAATGACAAGAGACTAATAGTACTAATATAAGGAGGGGAGGCAACCAGAGCCAAGTCCTCCTCCACCAACCGTTTATTTATTTATGATGGAGTATTTATTATTTATATTACTATAGGGTAAGAGAAGCGTGCCAAATTAATAATTAATAATAATGGTGCTTGTCAGTTTCGATCACCACAAAACCCGGCCAAAATAGCCGTGCACGCTTCCACTAGTTTTCCTCGGACTTCGCAAAAAAGGAGAAAAATAATTTTCTGGAAATATGAGCACGCCTGGTCAGCGTATTCCTCACATTATAATAAAAATTGAATTGATTTGTTCTGGAAATACAGTACTACGTATAATTAATCAGTATCGGTACGTATAATATAATAAAATAGAATAATGGGGGACAGGTTGTGACCGCCCGTCGAAAGGTGCGGATGGCCGGTAGTGACAAGTCACTAGTGCGCCCAACCCACCACCTCTTGCGCAGATCTCGATTTATATTTTTTATAAAAAGCCGTGGCCGGCGAGGGGACCCCGACAGCACATTAACACCTCTCACGCGTAAGACTGACTGCACCGCAGTCACCTTATGTGCTGCTGTAAATTTTTCCAGTACAACATACGTAAAAATTCCCTGCTGTTAAAATATTTTGCAATTTCCAGATTAAATCCATAGTATAAATCACGACGAACTGGACAACTAGATTAAGCATGTTTAGTAAACTAGCATGACTCAAAATCATATCACAGTTCATAGCATGATTGGATAGCATATAGCACAGCAAGATCATAGCAACTAGTGTAAGCCCAATTCGTACACTAGACAGATTGAATATGATGAACACTAAGATTAGATCACGGGAATAATACCTGTTGGTCGTAGATGACGGCGTGATGGAGAGGTTCCCGAAGGCGAAGCCGAGGTCTTCCAGGTCGCTGTCGTCGATCAGCGGCGGCGGAAGACTTCGAAGAAGCTGACGATGAAGACGATGCCGAGACGTAGCGCCTCCTGTCCTCGATGGTAGACGAGCCGTGACGAAGATTCGGAGTAGTCGCGTGAAGAGCGCTTCCTAAAAACCTTATTCGTCTTCTCTCGGTGCAGGATCGCAAAGACGAAAGTTCCGGAGTCCTGCTCGCCTGGTTGCTGGTGCACGCGAGCGATCGGGCTGTGACTTGGCAACGGAGGCGCAGCAGCGAGAAGAGGCAAAAACCTAGCTTTCGATTGGATGCGTTTTAGCGTGGCCGGTGGTCTGATTATATAGTCCGAGTAAACCGACCTCGTGACACAATCACGATCTAAATCATTTAGGACTCTGCTATTGTATCCGTTTAGGACTCTGCAAACCAAAAGACCAAAAACTAAAACTGCAAAAGGAGACCGCGCTCCCGCAAGGCAAGGAGCCGGATTTCGGCAGACCATTCACGCAGGTGCCGCGCGTCCACACCCTTCGCCCCGCGAGGCGGGGCGAGTGCTTGTGGAGTTCCCTTTCTCCTTCTCACACTGGACTTGAGAAGGTGGGAACAACTTCCATATTTAAGTTGGTTCTCTCCACCTTCAACTAGCAATGTGGTACTAAAGAATCTCCACTTCTCTCCTTTACTCACATATGAATGAGCCTTTGAGATTTATTAGGAATTTCGGAATTGTTATTGGGCCAAGCCCATATACACATAAAATTCCAACACCTGCACCACGGCCCGGTAAACGGTCCGGAAGCGCCGCCCATCCGCCAAATTAACTGGCTTCTAGGACACCCGCTATCGGCCAGCGTGGCACAGGGCCCACGTGCCTGCTTCCGCGGCCTTGCATGCGCGCCTGCAGAGGGGAAAGGGAAAGAGTAGAGGAGGAGCGGAGCGAGAGCTCCAACAGCCGCCGCCCGTGCTGGATCCCCAAGGCCGCCGCGAGCCTCCGGTGGGCGCACTCGTCGCACCCGACCGCGAGCCTCCATTAGGCACACTCGCCGCACCTCCGGCATGCTCGGCCTCGCGTACTCTGGCACCGCGCTCTGCCTCGGCCGTCTCCCCGTCTCCCTCACCCCGCCATGGCCGCGAGCGCGCCGCAGGGAAGCAGGGAGCGGCGGCGGTGGTCCAAGAGCGGAGGAGGAGATGGAGCTCGTCGGCAGGTCCAGGGAGTGTGTTGTGTGCCTGCCCTCATCCAGGTCGTCCGCCGCGGCGGCGCTGGGCCCCGCCTCGCCCGCCGGTCTGCCGGAGAGGAGCAGGAGCCGCTCGTGGCGGTCGTGGATGCGAAGACCACCAGCACGGGCGCCTTCTGCTTCGCGTCCTCCTCCTAGCGTCCGCGTGGGCGTCTCCATTCCCCGCGTCCGATCCGCCGGTGCGGGCGCCCGCTGCTCCTACCAGCACGGCACCACGGGAATTGCCACGGGGCTCACGCCCGAGCAGGCGGCGCATTCAATAGTTGAGGGGTTATTTGACCGGTTTTACAAAGTTTAGGGGGCAGAAAATCCAGTTTAATAGTTCAAGGGGTGATGTAGTCTACCCTCAATAATTGAGGGGGTTATGTAGACTTTTTCCAATAAAAATGTTAGGAAAGGCATACGATACGAGCTCCGATGGCATAGATGCGTAGACAACGCGGGCTTTGAGGGCCCGAGATCCGGCGGCGCGGCATGCGGCGGCGCGGGCTCCAGTGGCGTGAACTCTAGCGGAGGGAATGATGCCATGAGATTGGCGTGCGATGTCTGGGAGATGAAAAAAAGAGTGAACCCACCAATCCATCACAGCTCCGTGGTCACGGGTCACCCTGGGCATTCGGTTAACCGAAACCGATCGGTTCGGTTCCTCGGTTACTTATGAAATTCGGTTAGTGGAGAAATGAGAACTGATCGGTTAGTTAGAAAACTAGGAACCGAGGGACTTCGGTCCCGGCTAGTTTGGTTTGGTTTCGTTTATAACCGAACTAACCGAGCCTCATATATCAGTGACGGAAGACATGGAGAAATAAAAAAACACGAACACGTTGAGCAGAAAAAGAATGCAAAAAACCCCTCTTGATCCGGTCCTCTTGGTTGAGCAGAGATAGATTGAGGCTGGCCGCAACGGTTGTAGGGTTGTAGAGGCAGACAGTTCTAGGCCAGCAACGCCGGTGCCGAACTCCAACCTCCAAGTAGGCGGCACCGGTGGTAGACAGGCAACACCCGCGGTGGGCTCCAGGCGGGCGGTGATAGAGGGGCAGCTCGCCGGCTCGTCCTCCGTACCTCGCGCAGACCCCACCGTTGTCAGCGTCCCTGGGGAGGGGTACCCCAGGACCGCGGACTCAAAACTCTGCCGTCAGGCGGAGATAGAGGAAAGGCGTAAAAGCGGGGTCCGTGGCACACGATCGTGGGCCCCGGAGGACAAGCCCAATAAAGACCACGTGCCAGGTGGATTTACCCCTGATGGGTCAAGGCCCCGAGGCCGGGGCTACGACTCCCCGGTCACCGCGCGGGACAGGACCCCGGGGCCGGGGTTACGTCACCCCGGCCCCCAGAAGACCAAGACCTCGAGCCAAGGGCCTCAGGATGACATCACCCCGTGGTGAGAGACGGCTTCTCTCAAAAGGCAGAGGCGCATTCGGCGCCAGGGGATAGCCGCGTGTCCTCACATGGGGTGATCGCTGCTGGGCCAGCATTGATGGTGATAGCGACTCCCAGGACAGGCGGAGCACGTCACCAGCTACTCCGGCCACTATTCCGGCTGCCCCAGGCGCGACGTCGACAGCTCGAGCACATGAACAAAGGAAGGTCAAATATACAGGGGCCAGTCCTGCGGCGTAGCTGTGCGTCGCGGCTACGCGCCGCAGCTACAGGCATCATTACCCCTAATGGATGCAGTACAGCGACCCGTCCATCGGCCTCGCTCCCCGTCAACCGCATAAGACAGAAGAAATCATGGCCCCTGCAGAGCGAGCGAGCACGCTTCTGACCTTCCTCTCGCTGTACCCCATCATAATGAACCGATCCGCCCCTGGTCAACGATAGCGCAGTAAGCGTCGGCAGAAGGAGCAAAGATCAGACCGATGATGATCATGAATGATGAACTGTGCGATAGGATAGAACACCCGTGCATCATGACTGACTCCTGTGCATCGTGACATGGTGTACGGAGGACTTGTAATCCTCACTCCACCTTGTGCCTATAAAAGGGGAGCAGGAGGCAAACTCTAGGACAGATAACTCGAGACAACTCCATCTCGGAGAAAGAGAAACTAAGTCAGATCCAGAATACAAAAACAGAGGACGTAAGGTGTTACGCGCTCGCGCGGCCCGATCCTCTCAAAAAATCCTCTTGAGTCCATAGTCCACAGCCGAGATCCATCTCTGCCCTGACCCTCTTGAGCTCACTCCTGCCCCCCGAACCGTTCTTTGGGTGTTCCGCGCACCCTATGTGTCACAGCAGATGACGTTGGCGCGCCAGGTAGGGGCCTGGGCTTGGCGCAAGATCGAGTAGAAAGCGATGGCTTCACGCTCTGGACCAGCGTCTGCCGACGAGTGCACCGGCTCCAACTCCAACGTGCGTTGCGCGTCGTGTCGGGCACCTCAGTCGCGAACCACCCATCAGCAGGCGCCCCCGAGGCCGCAGCTTGCGCACAGGCACCAGCGGGCCTGGTCGTGGCTCCACCGCCCGTGCAGCAGAAACATAAGCACCAGCCACCACAGGACCCGCTGCGGATTCCACCGCCACCTCGAGGCGGGCAAGGCGAAACGGCACCGCCAACCGCTCGGTCTTGAACCACGAGCAGGGGGCCACATTGCACCGCCGGGCGGTGGTCGAGCGCGAAGGCCACTAGGCCTCCAAGAGGGACCGGCACTCTCGGAGGACGCGCCAAACGTGCTTGACGCGGCTGAGGTGCTTCTCCGCAACCCGCCGCCTGCGGATGTGACTCCTGAAGCCCGCGACCAGTGGTGACGTGATGTTGCACGCTTCGTCGCTGTCGGCCGTGCGGGGCAGGAGCTCTCTTACCACTCACAGCCCCTAACGCCCGTCTCAGCAGGACCCACGGAGAACTCTCGGTCACCCTCTGCCCCCGGGCAAGACCAGGAGCAGGGCCAGGATATGCGACCATGCTCGCGAAGATAACAGAACAGAGGTCAACCGCGTGACCTCCGAGACTCCATCAACAACCGGCGCGCGGGGGAGGATGCCCGACTTGCAATCGAATGCTCCCGCGAGCGACGTCGTTGTGAACTGGATGGCAGAGCCCCACTGCAGCCGCAGCACGGGGCAAGAGTCCCCCTGGTCCCTCTCGGGGCTAGGTGTCGTGCACTGACCCCGGCGCTGCGGGCAGTCGAGTGGCCCCAGAAGTTCCGGCCACACCTCCCGGAGAAGAATGACGGAACCATCGACCCGTCAGAATTCCTCCAGATCTATGCTACCGCCATTTATGCAGCCGGGGGTGATGAGAATGTAATAGCTAACTATTTCCACATTGCCTTGACTGGCCCTGCCCGGTCTTGGCTCATGAACCTCCCCGAGTCAACCATACGCTCGTGGGAACAATTGTGCAGGCAGTTCACTGCTAACTTTGCAGGAACATGTTCTCACCCCGGAACAGAAGCAGACCTCCATGCCATGCAGCAGCAGCCGGGGGAGACGCTACGCACTTTCATTCAGCGCTTCTGCCACGTCCGCCATACCATCCCACAGATCACTGCAACCTCTGTCATTGTTGCCTTCAGGCAGGGGGTGTGGGACGAAAGGATACTGGAGAAGCTCGCCACCCATAACATCACAGAAGTAGCCGATCTCCTGAGTCTGGCGGACAAGTGTTCGCGGGCCGCAGAGGGACGCGCCTGGCATACCCCCAGGGCTACATAGCCCGGGATGGCTGACCAGGGGACCTCGCAGGGCCATCAGCATGGCAAGAAGAAGAACAAGGGCCACGATGCAGGCCCAGCGACTGTTGCTACCCCCGGCGGGGGTAAAGGCACTCAGCAGCAACAAAAGAGGCAGAAGTTCGACTCCCGTGGGGACAACCGGGACAACCGGGGCTTCAAGGGGCCATGGTGCCCGATCCACCGAACCAAGGAGCATGACCTCGTGGACAGCCGTACCTTCAGGTCGGTTCACGAGCGAGAGAAGCAGGCGGAGGCGCAGCACGGGGTAGAATCCGGAACCGGATCCAGCTCGGGGCCGTCGGACAGACCACGACCTGAGCCCGGACGATGAGGAGGAGGAGCCCCTCGAATTTCAGAAGGCGAAGCGGACCGTGGCGGTGATCCACGGCTGCTCCGGTTCCATCACCTCCAAGCGCGCGGTCAAGCTCTTGGCGCGGCTGGTCAATACCGCTACGCCCAATCACCAACACACAGCTCCAGTAAAGTAGGCAGACGTCCCAATAACCTTCGACGCGGGAGATCGTCCCGAGAACATGGCCGGCGCAGGAGAACTCCCGCTTGTGGTCTCCCCGACGATTGCCAACGTGCAGTTGAAGCACGTACTCGTTGATGGCGGAGCGGGCCTCAGCATCCTCTCCACGCATGCATTCCTCCGTATGCAGCTGACAGGGGTCAGGCTCGACCCGGCTGAGCCCTTCGCCGGCGTCGGACCGGGGGCCATCACCCCGCTCGGCTCCGTTAGCCTCCCCATCACCTTCGGCACCCCCGATAACTTCCGCACCGAGTACGTCAACTTCGTCGTTGCCGACCTCAACCTGCCCTACAACGCGATCGTTGGGCGCCCAATGTTGCACAAGTTCATGGCCGCTGCGCATTACGGCTACTTGTGCCTCAAAATTCTAGGCCCCAAGGGTCCCATCACTATACACGCGGATCGGTCCAGGGCAGTCAGCGCGGTGTCCAAAATGTACTCCATCGCCGCCAACGGCTTTGCGCCGGTAGCGGCACGAGAAGACCCCCAGGTGGCTGGAGCTGAGCTCGCCCCGGGGGTGGAGGTTAGTGAAGACTCGCTGGGTCCGAGTGGCGAGCCAGGTCCCTCCACCTCAACTACGACCCGGAAAAAGATTCCCCGTCCCACCAGTGGCGACACCGTCCCCGCTAAAACCGTGCAGATCGGAGCAAGACCCTCCTAGACCATCCGCATTGGCGGGGGACTGACGGAGAAATAGGAACTCGAGCTCGTCGCATTCCTCCGGGGTAATGTCGATGTTTTTGCATGGCAACCATCAGACATGCCCGGGGTCCCTAGGGATGTGATTGAGCACAAACTGAAGGTCCTCCCCGGCTCCAAACCCATCAAGCAGAAGGTACGCAAGCAGTCTGTCGAGAGGCAGGAGTTCATCCGCCTTGAGATAGACAAACTCCTCCACGCCAGGTTCATCTGAGAGGTTCAGCACCCAGAGTGGCTTGCGAATCCAGTTGTTGTTCCCAAGGCCGGTGGTAAGCTCCGCATGTGCATTGACTACACTGACCTCAACAAGGCATGCCCAAAGGTTCTGTATCCGCTCCCGCGCATCGATCAGATCGTTGACGCCACCTCAGGCTGCGAGCTACTCTCTTCCTTGACGCATACTCTGGCTTCCACCAAATCAGCATGGCTCGGGAGGATGAGGAAAAAACAGCTTTTGTCACCCCGAGGGGGTTGTATTGTTACGTAAACATGCCGTACGGGCTAAAAAATACGCTGGCAACTTTTGTAAGAGAACACATATAACTCTAGGGCCACATATCGGCAAAACTTTAGAGCTATATGTAGATGATATAGTCGTCAAGACCCGCAAGAGTGATTCGATCCTCTCGGACCTTGACGTAGTCTTTCAGAGTCTGCGCCGAAACAAGATGATGCTCAACCCGGAGAAATGCGTGTTCGGGGTGGCAGCAGGCAAGCTCCTCGGCTTCCTAGTATCTCACTAGGGAATTGAGCCCAACCCAGAGAAGATCCACGCCATTGATAACATGAAGCCCCCGACGCGCATCAAGCATGTACAGCGCCTCACCGGCAGCATGGCGGCGCTCAGCCGCTTCATTTCCAAGCTCGAGGAGAGGGCGCTACCCTTCTTCAAACTCCTACGCGGTGCCCAGGCGTTCCAGTGGGATGACAAGGCGGAAGAGGCATTCCGAGACCTCAAGAGCTACCTCAGTTCACCCCCTGTCCTTGTCGCCCCACTTACAGAAGAACCTTTGCTACTCCACATCGCCGCTACAACAGACGTTGTGAGCATGGTGCTTGTAGCAGAGCGTGACGAGCCAATCAAGCACGGACCTAACCCCCGTGAACCTATCCGGGGGCCATATACAGAAGTTCCTGCAGAGGCAGTCAACCCACCAGACGACGGCGTGACTGGTGAAATTGCAATGTCCGGCTATTCGCTGGAACCAGGACCCAGTAGCACTCTGCCTGCATGTCCTGGTGACCCCGAGTCCCCGGTTTCCGCTGAGATCGCCGAGTCCCCCGTCATGACACCTTTTGCAGATGAAGTTTAAGTCACCCGACGAGTACAGAGACCGGTGTACTTCGTTAGTGAGGTACTCAGAGATGCTCCCCGGCGCTACCCAGAGATACAGAAGCTCCTGTTCGCAGTTCTCATCGCCTCCAGGAAGCTACGCCACTACTTTCAAGCACATAAGATACGTGTGGCGACCACCTTCCCATTAGGCGCAGTGCTGCGAAACAGACATGCCACAGGCAGAATTGCGAAGTGGGCTGCGGAGTTGGCGGAGTTCGAGCTCAAATTCATCCCCCGAACTGCAGTCAAGAGCCAAGCGCTGGCGGACTTTGTCGCAGAATGGACGCCGATAGAAGAAAGAGACGAAGAAGGCAACCAGATTAGCCCTTGGGATTTCCCTCAGACCACCCCAGTCCAGTTCACCGACATCCCCTGGGAGTTGGCCTTCGACGGGTCCGCAAGGCAGGGGGTCGCCGGTGCTGGTGTTGTCATCACCTCACCAACTGGGGAGAAGATCAGGTATGTCTTCCGTATCCTGTTCGAGGCATCCAATAACGCCGCGAAGTACGAAGCCCTCATCGCCGGGATCAAAGCTGCGCACAGTCTGGGAGTCCGAGAGCTCAGGGTCAGGGGAGACTCACAGCTGGTAATCAACGAAGTCAACGGCGTCTGCGGATGTCACAAAGCTCATCTAGCTGCATACCTAATCGAAGTCAAGAAGCTGGAGCTCGGGTTTGAAGCCATCGAGTATGTCTTCATACCCCGCGACAGCAACACAGAAGCGGACGAGCTATCCGTGATAGCATCTTCAAGGCAACCCCCACCTATGGGCGTGTTTGACAGGAAGATCCCCGTACCATCCGCCCGGCCTGCCGACCCGGGTGCAGAAGGCGGCCACGATGTCCTTCCGGAGACTCTGGTCACAACATCTATCCTCCCGTACGCAGGAGACCGTACAGGCACATCCGGGGCCTCGGGTCTAGCTACGGGGGAAGCCCATGACCCCGTTCGGGGGAGTGGGGACATCCTCCCACATGCAGAAGACAGCACAGGCACGTACCGGGCCTCGGGTCTAGCTGTAGGAGGAACTCAGAGAACCTCCTCTGCATGGATCGATGAGATCCGGATTTACCTGAGTGACAATATCCTTCCCGACGATGATGCCGCGGCTAAACGTGTCACCAGGCAGGCTAGAAGATACACGCTGGTCGAAGGGGACCTCTACCAGCGCGGCGCCAACGGTGTGTACCTGAGGTGCATCACTCGGGAGAAAGGCAGTGAGATCCTCGCTGATATCCATGAGGGCGAGTGCGGAAGTCATGCGTCAGCTCGAAACCTGGTTGGCAAAGCCATACGGCATGGTTTTTACTGGCCAACAGCCCTCACGGATGCATTTGACCTGGTTCGAAGGTGTAAGTCATGCCAGTTCCACTCCAAGCAGATCCACACCCCGGCCTAGCTTGCACACTTCATCCCTCTTTCGTGGCCATTTGCCATGTGGGGGATTGATATATTGGGGCCATTCCCAAGAGCGGTCGGGGGATATAAATACCTCTACGTCGCCATTGACAAATTCACGAAGTGGCCAGAGGCAGAGGCAGTGACAAGCGCGATGAAGAATTCAGCAGTTAAGTTCCTTAGGGGGATTACGGCTCGCTTTGGGGTACCAAACAGAATTATCACAGACAATGGCCCGCAGTTCATCAGCAAGCTGTTCGGGAACTATTGCGAAGAATTGGGCATCAGAATCTGCTTTGCTTCATCTCATCACCCCAGAGCAATGGCCAAGCAGAGAGGGCCAACGCCGAAATCCTCAAGGGACTGAAGATGCGCACGTATGTCTCCCTCAAAGAATACGGGAAGAAGTGGATCGACCATCTCGAACCAGTGCTGTGGGCGAATCGGACCACACCGAACAGGGCCACCGCGGAAATGCCGTTCTTCTTGGTTTATGGGGCGGAAGCCGTTCTCCCCCCTGAACTTATGAATCAGAGTCCCCGCGTTCGTGCCTATGATGAAGATATGCAGGAAGAGCTCCGGCAGCAAGACGTCATGCTCGTAGAAGAAGCCAGGCGCCGCTCTGCTCTCCGTGCGGCGAGATACCAACAACAGCTACGACGGTACCATCAGCACCACGTGAGGCCGAGGTCGCTGGAGGTCGGAGACTATGTCCTGAAGCAAGTCCTAACCAGGCTGGGGCAGAACAAACTTTCCCCCGCCTGGGAAGGACCTTTCCGGATGATCGAGGTCTGCCGACCCGGATGCGTACGCCTCGCCGCAACAAACGGAGAAGAGCTGCCATTCCCATGGAACATCGAGCACCTGCGCAAATTCTACCCGTAAAGATACGCAACCCCGAAACTCTCTTCCTGCATATATTATAAACCTTCCGCAATTTAAAATTTTGTAGTGTGATACCTAAGAATTGTCCCCGCGACTCACTCCGCAGTGCACCCCCATAAAGACGACATTGGTGGTGGCAGGGTTTCTGCCCTCCCCTTCTGCCAAATTCTCGTAACCCCGGATTGCTGTGCGCACGAGACTGTGTAACCACCTAGTTAGCACGGCTATCATGCCAACGTGCCTAGGGCGGCTTACTTTCTCTAGGGCGCCTCATCCTGGGTCACGGCGAAATGGAAAAGTAGGACGATAGTCCCCCCCGGTGTATCTTTGTGCGAGGCAGGCATCGGTCGTTAGTCCCTGGGACAAGGGGGCCAGTACGGTACCACACTACGGGGCGTTGTGTTTTGACTGCTCCTCTAGTACGTCTAGCTCTGTTTGATTGCAGAAAAAGCAAGCTAGCGCGCTAAGGCCGGGGTAACATCGGCGCAAACCCCCGTGTCTCCCGTGACCCGTGTGCAAGCACGGGACCCAACCGCGGGCCTCCTCGACTTAACGTAGCTCCCACGCCGGTGAGGTTGTGGACTCTCCCGCAGCACAGTGGTGATCGCCGGTAAGACCTACGTACTCCTGCGTCCTGCTCGGAGTCTGGGCTCGGCGGCGAGGCCCCGGAACCTCCCATGGCGCACTCTAAGGCAGAGGGTGACGGCGGAGTCTAGGTCAGTTCCGGATTCTCCTCCAACCACTCGGTGGCACTAATCGGTGACAAAGCACCCGGATACTCCTGCGCTCAGCTTGGCAGTAGGGCTCGGCGGCGAGACCCCGGTGCCTTCCGTGACCTACTCTAAGCCAGAGGACGGCGGTGATGTGTTTAGGTTGTCGCCTGTTACCGTGATGCGCTGCTATCACTGAAGCCCCGGTCTCGAGCAGGGATGATGGGGGATTCACGAAAGCTAGAATGGGGTCACCTTTGCATTGCCAAAGGGACCCTGTTGCTACCACAAGCAAGATAAGAACAGAGTATGAAAAAAATAAGGAGCATGGCGGACGCCCGTTGCACTTCAAAATTCAGAAAAAGCAGAGTGTATACAGGGAGGTCACATGTTCATTACAAAGGGGCCCGAGCTGGCCCTACAAAAAAAGAGAGTTATGGGGCCGGGGGCGGCAGGTCACCCCCATGCTTGGAGCCGCTGCCCGAGCCACCGTCGGTCCCGCTTCCATTGCCACCGCCGGGAGCGCCTGACCAAGGGGCGCCCGTCCAACGCATCCCAGTCCGCGCTGCGATTTTGAGGTCCTCACCTGTCGGCATGATCTGTCTGCCGCTCGGGCTGTCGGGGTAGACGATCCCGACCTCCGGGTCGAAGTTCTCCGCAATGAAGTCCGCCACGTCGACAACGCTCGCCTCAGCGAAGGGCTTCTTACTCCAGATTGGGCCGTGGCGGATAACTTCCATGTCCAGGTCCAGGTAGTAAGTCAGCAGCGTCGAGAGGACATCCTCGGCAGTGATCCTCGCGAACTAGCGGCTGTCGTCGACTTGGGCCTCCATCAACTTTGGCGGGGCAGCGTCAAGACAGCTGGCGAGGTCTTCGAAGCCCCGGCATGGCCCAGCGACGGTGCTCATCTCTGCGCCCTCCGAGAGTGGCGGCAGCTCCAAGCCCAGGCCCCTGACGGCGTCCCTGGCGGCGAGCAGGGCTTGCTTCAGTGCCTTCCTGGCGAATTCGAGGGCTTGGCTCCCGCTCGCGTCGCTGAGTCGCTGCTGAAGTGCCGCGTACTCGGCGGCGAGACCATCGTACGCGGCAGCCTTCTCCAGGATCATCGCATGATTGACGGCCACCTCCTTCTCACGCTGCTCCAGGGCCCTCTTGCGGCGGTCCTCATCCTCCTTGAAGGCCTGGATTTTGATGAGCTCCTCCCTGACCCCGTGGGCATCCTGGAGCAGCTTGGAGTTGCGCTCCTGCAGCTTCTTCTCCCCGGCTTCAAGCTCCTGCTCGCGCTGGGCCAGGGATGTCTCCCGCTCGGTCAGCGTACGATCACGCTCCTGAATGGCAGCCTCCGCCTCTGCCATCGACTCCTTAAGGGATTCCAGGGCCCCCTCGGCGCGAACGGCCCGCTCGGTGACCATCTTCAGTTCGACGGCAGTGGCTTCCTCCTTCGACACGCTGCTGTTAAGCGCTTCGATGGCCTCAGTAGCGGCAAACTCCGCCTCCTGATGAGCCTTCTCCAAGCGGGCGACTTCGCGTGTCACGACGGAGAGGCGCTCCTCAAAGTTGCTGGTGGCGAGGCGGAGGCCGGCGCATTGTTTCTCCAGGGATTCGACTTTCTTCTGCGCCGATTGGCGAATGCACCTCGCCTCTGTCACCCCAGCCACGGCCGTTTGCTTGGCCTCTAAAAGCTTCTGCTCCGCAGCGCGCTCCAGGGACATAGCCTCCTCCAGCCACTTCTTCGGTGACTCGGCGTTGAGGACATCTCGTGCGCGGGCTTCTTCTTCAGCAGCTAGGATCTGGTGGACAGCCTTCCAATTCCGCAGGCTGTCCTCCACCAGGACCCGTGCATGGGAGAGCTGTGCTACCCGGTCGTCCCCAAGCATCAGGGCTTTGGACAGCGAGGGGGTGAGATCCTCCGCCTCCATCTCCTCCTGCATCGCCTTCTCCGCGGCGGCCCACCTAGCCTCCATAGTAGTCCACCCCGCCCGGCCTCCAGTTTTGGGTGCTGATGGCATGATGGTTGGCACGCGGGCAGAGGCCTCTGTCACCCCGTCTCTAGCCGAGGCCATCTGCCGGGCTTCTCCGGGGGGTGATTCCGGCGCGTGAGGACGACACCCCTCCTGTTGTGACCTCGGTTTGAGGCACAGGGGCCTGGGTTGCCTCCGCGATCTGCTTAATGGCGGGGTCTGGCGGGGAGACCAACGCGCCTGTCCCAGACGGGGACCCTGCTGCAACCATATCAAGAGAGGCAAGTTAATGCTGTGAGGAGACAAACAGAAAGTATGAGCTGCGAGACTCCCCCGTACCTGTTACGCTGGGCTCCTAGTGTGACTCGGGGGCCTCGGCCGTGACGACAGACGGCGCGTCCGGTTGCTCCACGCCACCACGAGTGTCCTCATGGCCCTCTGCGTCGACAGCCTCGTCTTCACTCCCGGTGAGGTCAACTATCGACCCCACGGGAACCGCAGACTGGACTGCGATGAGGGCCACAGCACTCGAGGTCGCGCTGGTCAGAGCAACGCCGCCCTCTGTAGATGCCTCCTCGGTGGAAGCAGGAGGCTCGGCGCTTCCCCGAGCTTTGGAAGACCCCGGCTGCGCCTGGGGGCTTGTCCATGCCTTCCCCGGCTTGGCTTGCCTATCCAAAGGGCAACAGGGTGTCAGAAATCGAAGGAAATAGTGAAAGGAGAAAACTACAGGAAGTGACACTTACCTTATCAGGCCTCGCCGGGAACCCCACTGGACGGAGAAAGGGTTCGTGCCTTGGGGGCGGGCGACCTTCGTCGGTCCCGAGCCACTGGAACCCCCCTCGTCGCTCTCTTCGCGCCCCTTGCGTTTTCCCCGGTCCGCCGCCGACTGAGGCGTGGGGGCCGCTACTGGCTAGAGCACGAGGGCCGGATCCAGACGGCTCATCAGATGGTCCCCGGGAAGCGAGACCAGCCCGAAGGCGTTAACCCCTGGCATCTTTCGGAGGGTGTCCGCACGCGTCCTCTGGTCCTCAAACAACATCCTGAGGTTGTCCGGCATCCTGATGCGGTCATTAGACCTCTGGAGGATGCAGCCCCGCAGAAAGTCTTGCACCTGCTGCCCCATTGGTTTGTTGTTGGAGACCTTCAGGATGTCACTAGGACCGGAGTATGCCTAGAAGCGCTTCGGGTTCTCCCGTAGCGGGGCGAACCGCCGCCAAACGAAGTCCGCCAGGAGCATGGAAGTGTAGAGTCCCTGCTCTGCCAGGTCGGAAATCCGCTTTAGCACTGGCGCCCACTCCGAGTGCATCTCTGGCACGACGTTGCTCTCGTCTATATCATGCTCGGGGACGCCATGCGGGACCTCCATCCTTGGCTCCGGCTCCTCCAGGGTGATGTACGCCCAGCTCTGCCGCCAGTCCTCCCACTTCCCCTCGAAGTCGCTGGGCAGGCACTTCGTCCGCGGATTCCTGCGCCGCTGGAAGCTTAGGCCGCCAAAGACTTGGCCCTTTCCCTTGGCTTGGAGGATAAAGAAGTGGTGCCAGAGGGTAACGGAAGGAGGCACACCGACAAACGCCTCGCAGAGGTAGGCGAATGTCGATAGCATGAGCATGCTGTTGGGGGTGAGGTCATTGACCCTGACGCCATAGAAATCAAGGATGGCTTTGAAGAAGGTAGAGAGGGGGAAGTTAACACCCATCTACGCATGACCGTAGAAGATGATGTACTGGTTGCGCCCGGTGGCTAGCGGCTCCGGTGGATCAACGGCCGGCCTCACGTGCTGACTGCGCGCAACATCGGTCCACCCCAGGACGTTCTGCAGATTGTCCAATGACTCCTGGTTGCGCAGTTTTGAGCGGGGGAGTGTGTCGGAGAAGTTCATGGGCTCACGGCGCGCCATTGAGACTTGAGGAGGAAGAAGGCCGAGGCTGCTTTGGCAAGGAGAAGTGAAGGCGTAGGAAGCAGAAGCCAGGAGCGTGAAAGTGTGAAGTGCGATGGTGCGGTTGAGGCAGTGATTTATAGGAATCAACCTCGCCCACTACACCCATTACCATGAACCAGAGAAGCCGAGGCGGCGCGCAGACGATGGCAGCGCGTGGGGAAGCATGAACCGCTTTGCGAGTTTTTTCACCGTTTTGAATCTGGACCCCCTGATGAGGCCCTACTCACCAGGGGGCCCGGGGGCCACTGTCAGCATCCCTGGGGAGGGGTACCCCAGGACCGCGGACTCAAAACTCTGCCGTCAGGCGGAGATAGAGGAAAGGCGTAAAAGTGGGGTCCGTGGCACACGATTGTGGGCCCCGAAGGACAAGCCCATTAAAGACCACGTGCCAGGTGGATTTACCCCTGATGGGTCAAGGCCCCGAGGCCGGGGCTACGACTCTCCGGCCACCGCGCGGGACAGGACCCCGGGGCCGAGGTTACGTCACCCCGGCCCCCAGAAGACCAAGGCCCCGAGCCAAAGGGATACGGCCCTTGCCTCGGGATGACATCACCCCATGGTGAGAGACGGCTTCTCTCAAAAGGCAGAGGTGCATTTGGCGCCAGGGGACAGCCGCGTGTCCTCACATGGGGTGATCGCCACTGGGCCGGCATTGGTGGTGATAGCGACTCCCGGGACAGGCGGAGCACGTCACCAGCTACTCCGGCCACTATTCCGGCTGCCCCAAGCGCGACGTCGACAGCTCGAGCATAGGAACGAAGGAAGGTCAAATATACAGGGGCCAGTCTTGTGGCGTAGCTGTGCGTCACGGCTACGCACCGCAGCTACGGGCATCATTACCCCTAATGGATGCAGTACAGCGACCCGTCCATCGGCCTCGCTCCCCGTCAACCGCATAAGACAGAAGAAATCATGGCCCCTGCAGAGCGAGCGAGCACGCTTCTGACCTTCCTCTCGCTGTACCCCATCATGATGAACCGATCCACCCCTGGTCAGCGATAGCGCAGTAAGCGTCGGCAGAAGGAGCAGAGATCAGACCGATGATGATCATGAATGATGAACTGTGCGATAGGATAGAACACCCGTGCATCATGACTGACACCTGTGCGTCGTGACATGGTGTACGGAGGACATGTAATCCTCACTCCACCTTGTGCCTATAAAAGGGGAGCAGGAGGCAAACTCTAGGACAGATAACTCGAGACAACTCCATCTCGGAGAAAGAGAAACTAAGTCAGATCCAGAATACAAAAACAGAGGACGTAAGGTGTTACGCGCTCACGCGGCCCGAACCTCTTAAAAAATCCTCTTGAGTCTATAGTCCACAGGCGAGATCCATCTCTGCCCTGACCCTCTTGCGCTCACTCCTGCCCCCCGAACCGTTCTTTGGGTGTTCCACGCACCATGTGTGTCGCAGCAGATGACAACCGTGGGAGAGGCCGCGGGAGAGGGAGCAGTGCCGCTGTCCGTGACCGTGGCAGAGGGAGTGGAGAAGGGCGCCGCTCCGCCACCTACGTGGCGGTGGCGCCGTGTCGGGGAGAGGATAGAGGAGGGGTCGGGGGCGGTCCGCGCATGGACGACGTGGCAGGGAGGGGGCATGGTGTGGCTGACCGAGTGGATGCTTTAGGGTTGACGTCTGTTGGGCTGGACTGTATGCCAGACTGGGCTGTATATGCCTACATTTCTATGGGCCTTTATAGATAATTCAGTTAGTTTGAGATAATTCGGATAATTCGGTTAATCGATGCCTAGAACCGAATTAACTGTAATAATTTTGGTTCCCTCGGACCTAGAACCGAACCTGAAACCAAACTTTTTGGTTTCGGTTCCGGTTAGTTCGGTTCGATTCTCGGTTCACGGCTTTTTATGGCCAGAGTGAATCACGGGTGCAGGTGACGTTGCATTTTCTTTTTTGATCCTAGACACTGCATTTTCACATGACTCACCAACTCATTTTTCTTTTTGAGGGACCGACTCATCAACTAGTAAAAAGAAGAAGCCCAACCTAAGCAATGAGTTGGCCTTGTGGTTACGTACGGTCCATTTGACCTATTTGGCCCATTTCGATTATTATTAGCAGGGTCTCTCCTCTTTTTCTTTTGCTCCTTCCTCGCAGCAGCATCCGCCGCCGCCGCAAACACATCTAGGGTTTCGTGAGGGACAGGTTAAGGCGACGGCACGATGAAGAGGGCTGCTGAGCCCGTGGCCGGCGACGGCTCCATCTGCGCCGTCAGCATCACCAAGCGTGCCAAGCTTGAGGAGCCGGAGGCTGAAGCGGCCGACGGCATCACCAGGCGCTCCCCCAAGCTCGAGGCTGCCGACGGCGCCGGCATCTCGCCCGAGAAACCATCCAAGAAGGAGAAGGGGGCAGAGGAGAAGAGAAAGAGATCCAAGAAGAAGAGGGCGGAGGAGAAGAACAAGCAGCCCAACAAGGTGGAGGTGGCCCCTGACTTAAGCATGGAGGAGAAGATCATGGCCAAACTGGCGGAGTTCGACAAGAAGATGGCAGAGGAGAAGGGCAAGAGATCCGACCAGGAGAAGAGGATAGAAGAGTTCAACAAGAAGATGGCACAGGAGAAGAGAGAGTTCGACAAGAAGATGGCACGGGAGAAGAGCAAGAGATCCGACCAGGAGAAGAGGATGGAGGAGATGTTGATGAGGATAGAGAAGATTGCCTCCAAGATCGAGGAGCAGGTGGCCGATGATGGCATGAAGAAAGAGAAGATGACAAAAGTGAAGAGGGCGAAGAAGCTCGAGGGCGTCGAGGTGAGAGAGAACAAGGTGATGAGAGAGATGGCGGACAACGAGGCTGGTGGGTTGAAGAAGAAGAAGGTTGTGACGTGGAGCTTGAGCCAGGAACTCCTCGAGTACCTGCGCGCCAAGGAGCTGATGGGCCTCCTAGCGTCTGAGGCGTCTCTCCCACTCTGGGCAAACAAGATGACAGAAGAGCTGTTCCCCAACCCAGAGGATCCCAACCCTGAGGACCCTGACCTCAAGGATGAAATCCCACTCAAGGAACGAATCGCTGCTGAATTCCAGGAGAACAGAGAATTCGATGCCCACGTCCTGTACCAGTACCGCACCGAGGGATACGTTGAGATCGAAGAGGAGGTCTCGGACGAGGAGGTTGATGAGGAAGTCTCTGACAAAGAGCATGATGTGGAGGCAGATGGTGAGTAGAAATACCATATGCTTGTTCACAGGTTGCAGGGATCCTTGCTGGTAAGGAGTCAGGCTAGCTTAATAATAATTTGTTGGTTACCTGTGTTTCAGGGATCCTTGTTGGTAAGAAGCCTGAGAAACTATCCAAGAAGGAGAAGGGGGCAGAGGAGGAGAGCAAGAGATCCAACCAGGAGAAGAGGACCGAGGAGAAGAACAAGGTGGAGTTCTTAACCATGGAGGAGGAGATCAATGCCGAACTGGCGGAGGAAGAGAAGAAGAACAAGAGGCTGCTGACGGTGGAATTGAGCCAGGCTCTGATGGAGCACTATTTGTTCCATGAGGTCTTGGACTACATGGTGGCTAAACCCATGGTCACATTTGGAGAATACAACTTCCGGCAAGACCTGGGGATGTACGATGATCCCTACAAAGGGGCCAAATTTTATGCTTTCCGTAGGAGGTCCATAGAACGCAAGGCGAACGTGCTCCAGCAGTACCACACCAAAGGTTCCGCGGTCCTCCAGTTCTATGCCACCGATGACGAGACAGAATAATCTGTGTTCGTTTGCTAGAAGCTGGCCGCAGGGTTTTGGTGCTAGGGATTTGATGCTATCTTGATTCATGAGTTACCTTTGTCAGCTTCCTAAGTTGTAGTGTCTTGTCTGTGATGCACTATCCTAAGATCTGCTCATAACTATATATGATGTAATCATGCATCCTGGTGTGTCATCTCTTGGTACTGGTTACTCAGATGTATCAAGTACAAACCACTCTATGTTATATTGTCATCTCTTGGTACTGCTACAAATCTATATTATTATTGTGACATACATTTTGTATCTGTTTTTTTTTCTGTGCACTCTATGTTTCATGGCACTTAAGAAAGGCTGGAGTTGGTTTTGGTTAAGTTGATAGGGGTTGATGGTTATTTTTGGTACTTTGCAATGTAATTTATTTCATTCTGATTTCTGTTTTTTCTTAATATAATATAAGAGGTAAAACAGTAAAGAAATTTCAGGGTACCTGTGTCAGTATATCCTTCCTGCATCTATGTCTTGATATATATTTAGTGTAGCAACTTGTCATGAGGTTATATCTGATAAATGGAACTGAGATGCTGAGCATTGTTATGGGAAGTAATGAGGTTGTCATAATTGCATGAGGAAAAAGCACAATGTTAATGTGGCTGCATGGCGATGATGCTCATATTGCGAACTGTACTGTTCAGCCTAGCATCTTTTGTGAGGAGTAATTGATTTTGCCATATTATCATTTGGTGCATGATGTATTGTTTTAAGAGTTTGAATGCTATTTTTGATATTTTTAATATGTAGAAATCGTTTCGAAGTAGACTGTGGAAGTGGCAGTTTCTCCATTTGAAGCTTTCAAGACTTCACCTAGTTCATTCCTCTACCTAGAAACTGGAATAGAATAGCCTTCCAGAAGGGTAATAATATTAGGGCAGGGTGCTTGGAATATTGTAAGCTTATTTACAGTATTTGTTCCTGTGGCAGAACCAACCTGAATTATACCGGCTCAAGTACGCGAGTCCACTCCAGAGGGCTCCAACGTGCTTCAAACGGTATAATCCCTTGGCCTGTCGGGTAACGTCCCGATAAACTACCGATACACAGGATCAAATAAGGTTACCTCACACGAAGGTGAGTCCAGAGATACAATCACCATCACATTTTACATCACAGAGAATTACATTACGAGAGTTTCCAAAAGAAGTACGAAGTTTCAAACTTAGAGAAAACAATACAAACTATTTAAGCTATGATCTTTAGCAGCGGAAAATATATGCGATGATCTACAGCACGTCGACAAGACGGATGTCATGCTAAGCCCAGGCACGACATCACTCGGTATCACCAATGTTGGTCGCGGACGGATCCCATTCCACGGACCAACCTTCTGGAAGAGCACAGGGCCATGACAGGAAAAGAGTAGGGTCTTCAAAGGCTTTACCTGAAAAACATAAAACTAGCAAGGCTGAGTATACTAATACTCAGCAAGGCTTACCCGGTGATGGTATACTTAGCCATGTAACTAGACTTATGAAGGTTTTTAGCTCTGGGTAGAGTTTTCAGTTGAAAAGCATCAAAGAGTAGATCCTTAATGTCAACTTTTAGCTTTCAAGTTCTATGTGATTATTCATTCTAAATGAGCACCTATAGCTATTCAATTATGGTAGAATCTTTGGTCAAACATCATCTTTGATAATCATATGATTGCTCTTATTACTCAATGTGGAAAAGGGGGTAAGCAGTCTCATGCATCGTGAGAGGCGGACGATTCTTGAATCGAAATTCAACCTTGCAAGGTAAACCTAACTCACACGCTTGGAACACCATAGGGTCGTTCCGAAGCAACCGTTTGCCTTTCATTCCGACTCGTGGACAGGTCCACCACAAGCGACTGCAGGACCATACGCACTTCCAAAGTGCAGGACGTACGTCTGTAGCGCGACTACAAAACCCGTACTCCTGGTTGCCCTTGCAACACGTATTCCCACACGTCGAACATAAGTAACCAGAAGAAGCAAGACGAGTGGTGGGAGGTATGTCCACTCCTCGGGCCGATTGGTTACTAGGCTTACCGCTTACCATATTTCGCGGCATGTGGTTAGTACTTTCAAACACTTAACCCGCACTTCCACACGCTGCGACCTTAACAGATTCAACAACACAGACGGGGTATCACCTCAACCATTATACCTCACAAAACTCCCGTCCGTCATCCTTATAGTGATAACAGGAATGTAAACATTACAACTCCTATATCGCGCGAGTGACAGGAAATCACCCGACTTCTACCGGCCCTATTAGCATAGCAGCTAGTCGGACTCAAGTACTAGTATCCGTCACATTGGTTCCTAGGAGAATGCAACTAGGGTTTCAAGCAATTCCTAAGAACTTAATGCATAGAATACGTAAATAAATATAGATTGCAATGTAATTAAAATAGTGGGTTATGTCCGGGGCTTGCCTTTACTGGTGGGTCTGAAGTCAGAAATGTTAACATCTTCCGAACTTTGGTTCGGGGCTTCAGTTAATCCCTTGGTGACATTCACTCGGTCTTCAGGAACATCCTCCGTAGACTCCGGGGAGATCTCGTAGGTACTGTCTGCGGAAGTAGTCGTATCTACATGCAATGCAACATTCCATTCATAGTGTGCACATAAAACTACCTTACTTCACAATTCAATTGCAAACCAGCATTCATACAACATACTATTCACATATCAACCAAAAAGATCTGAACTAAACCTAGATAGAGCTTTAGGGGAACAACTAACTAGAATCAGCTACTCGTTGAAGATTACGACAGAGCCGATTGGCAACAACAGAGGTTTAGTCGATGGAAAGATGCATTGGTTTTCTAATTGATCGATGAAAGCATCGATCACCTTAGCAGAGGGGTGATTCCTTAAGCAGTTGTCTTAACGGGGATGTGCTTAAGTGTTATCTTAGATAACTAGGTGTGGTTGCATCGGTTCGATTACGTCAGCACAACAATTGAGTGACGTACCGCCGATGGGAGTGTGGTTGAGGATACCTGACCGATAAATATAGATAGCCGATCTCTTAGTCGATAAATCGGCTGATAGAGGTGTGTGGATATGAATGGGGAAACTAAAGATCGATCGGCTCTATGTGACCGATATGGAGAGCAACTAGAATCGGCTTAGGTCGGCCGATGGCAAGAACCCTAAGATTGTGTGTGTCTCTCTGATACATCGACTCTGTGCAGTCGATGTAGGACAGACAAAAGAATTGTATCGGCAGTAGCCGATACTAGAAAGGTAACAACCGTATCAGCTATTCAGCCGATGGTAGAAGCATGCTAAAAGAAATGCACCGGCCGATAACTGTTACACAGAAGTATTCTAAACTCAAAGGAAACGGATGTTTAGCGGTTGGGTTATAACCTGACACTGAAGCATAGCTGTCGAGACGTATTAGCTAGGCAGCAGATACACATGGACTAAGAGGAATCCTTATACGAAAAGGGCCTTAAGGAGATTGCAATCAGGGCGAGAACAATGTCTTGATGGCAGGGATATGAGCACTCATATGAAAGGTTTGACGAAACATCACATATTTCTATTTAAGATCTATATTCTATGGCTTACTTTTCAGTTATAACACAAGCATACAATATAGAGCATAATAAAACATTCATTCCCTAACATTTGACCTAAACCACACATCAAAGACTTTCACTCAAGATCACAACATAAAACTTGTAGGTTTTGACTTAGGGTTTCAAACGAAACTGAAAGATATCTAGGCCCCTAAGTGGGTTTTGGTGATATATGACAAAGCACATGTATATTTAATCGTGTTATTAAGCATGTGTGCAGGTGCTAATGGTGACTAAGCAAAGCTTTTAGAGAAGCGTGAACCCTCAAAAAGGATATGAAAAGCGGCGTCCTCAAGTGTTCTTGAAGACTAGATTTTATTTTTGAAATTGAGTATAGGAACGCCGAACTATCAAGGGGAACTGTGATCCACTAGTGTAGACATGGTAGTTGTGCTCAAGAGAACCCACAAAAATCATAAGAAACCATCTCAACACTCAAAAAGGGGACTTAAATGTGAAATTCAGTGTCTAACCCGGAGTGTCCGGGTCCCAGTCCGGAATGTCCGGACAGAATGTCCGGAGTATCCGGACGTATACCCGGAGTGTCCGGGTTACTGTTACCGGTCTGGAAAATCAGTTTGGTCCGGAGTCTCCGGACCCCTATGTCCGGAGTATCCGGACATATACCCGGAGTTTCCGGGTATCGCTCTTCCAACGGCTAGTTTCTGGGAGAGGGGGTATAAATACCCCTCATACCCCCTCTCACTCTCTCTCTCTTGCTCATTTTCGACCAGACCTGCAGAAAACCTAAAGAGAGCCTTCTCACTCCCCATTTGCTCCATCCTTGAGTGATTTTCGTTGGGGTTTGAAGTGAGATTGTTGCAAGAGCTAAGATTGTGCAAGTAAGCCTTGATTTCATCTCTTGAGCACATCAAACCAAGTCTAGCCCGTGGATTCTAGTTTATTACTCTTGGAGCTTCAAGCTCCTAGACGGCTAGGCGTCACTTGTGATTGCGTGATTGTTTTGTGAGCATCACAGCTGGTTTGTAATCTTCTTTCCTCTCCGAGGAATTCATAGTAAGTGACCCTAGGGTTTGAGCGTTGGTCTCACCCTTGGGAGAGGAGCATAGGAGTTCTTGAGCACCGTCTCTTGAATTCTTCCTCAACGGAGACGTAGCTCCTTTGGGAGTGAACTTCGGGAAACAAATTCTGTTTCATTCTCATATTTCTACCTCATGCTTGTGATTATTTGCTTGTGAGACTAACCTTTTAGGGTTTGAGGCCGATCTACTTTTGTACAAGTCTCACGAGAAAGAAAACTGGTGAAAAACACTCCAGAGGTACCACTAGTCCCTCTAAATTTACCTGATTCAATTTACAGCATCTAAAACAGTGATTAATAGCACGTTACTTCATACCCGGACAGTCCGGACAATATATCCGGAAACTCCGGACTCTACATCCGGAGTATCCGGACATATATCCGGAGTATCCGGATACCTGTGTTGCTAACCGTATTCAAAGTGTTTTAAGTTGCAGATTAGCCTATTCACCCCCCCTCTAGGCATCTTGAGATCCTTTCAATTGGTATCAGAGCAAGGTTCTCCATATTTGAAGCTTAACCGCTTGGAGAGTCAAGATGTCGAGTGACGCTTCATCCAAGGGTCAAGCCGATCCAATGGTTGAAGTTCATAAGGAGAAGTCATCTGAAAGATCAGAGGATAAGAAAAAGAACAGGCTACAAGAAGAGGAAGAAGATTTGGAAACAACTGACGATGAAATGTCATTTCAAGAATGGAAGGCTTGGAGGAAGAAGAAGAAATTGCAAAGAAAGAAAGAGAAATCAAGCACTAAAGTTATGATCGAGTCAAGTGATGACTCGGAAAATGACTACAAGAGAAGATCTTCAAGCTCTTCAAAGGTGAAGAAAAGAGCCAACTATCACCAAGTTGGTCATGACTATACATTTCAAATTCCTAGTGATCATAGTGCTTCAATTCACATGGGAAAGCCCCCTTATTTTGATGGAACGGGGTATAATCAATGGAAGACTAAGATGTTTGGTTATTTGAGTGCAATTCACAAGGATCTATGGAAAATCATTGAAGTAGGGTGTGAGATCCTGGAAGATGGAGAAGCCACAACACTCGTTCAAGCATATGTCTTACAAAGAAATTATCAAGCGTTGAACATTCTTCATTCTTCCGTGAGTCCGGAAGAGTTTGACAAAATTGAAGATTGCTCCACCGCCAAGGATGCTTGGGACACTCTCCAAGTAAATCATCAAGGGTCAAGAAAAGTCCGAGAGTCAAGAATCAAGACTTTGGAAGATGAACTAAGTCTATTCTCCATGAAGAAAGATGAAACTGTTAAGGAGATGTATAACCGCATGAAAAAGATCACCAATCAAATCAAATCTCTTGGTGGAGACAAATGGGGTGATCGTGAGATAGTGGATAAGCTCTTAACCGTCTACATGGCTAGGGATGTCACATTACCTAGTTTGATAAGAGCGGAAAGGGGTTTCAAGCATTTCACCGCCGAGAATGTTCTTGGGAGAATTGAGGCTCATCATGATCAATTAAAGAGAGTCAAAATAAATCAAGATTTAGCCGATCTACAAGAGCAAGCTGCAAAGAATAATGGGTTGGCTCTTCAAGCTAAGTTGAAAGGCAAGGAAAAAGCATCCCAACCATCAAAGATTGATGACTCTAGTGATAGTGAAGATGATGAGCTTGATGATGAGCAAATGGCCTTTTTCATCAAGAACTTTAGAAGAGTTCTAAGGAAGGGCAACTTTCGAAACTTTGGCAAGAACAAGAATGAATCAAGAAGAAGATCAAGCAAACCATGCTTCGGTTGCAAGAAAATTGGGCATTTCATTGCGGATTGTCCGGAAGAAAAGAAAAAGAACAAGAATGCCAAGGAGAGTTCATCCAAGAGGGACAAGCCAAGATATAAAAAGCATGTTGGTGAAGCTCATCTTGGTCAAGAATGGGATTCAAATGAAGAAAGCAACTCCGACAATGAAGACATTGCAACCATGGCATTCAAGACTTTATCTTCACATCAACCAAGCTTGTTTGAAGATCTCACTGATGATGAAGATCAAGATCAAATTATGTGCTTGATGGCGAAGAACTCAAAGGTAATATCTCCAAACTCATCGGATGATGAAATAGATGATGATGATGAAGTTGCTAGTCTTATTAAACAATATGGCAAGAGTGCGGCAACTAGAATAATGAAGTTAATAATGAAACTAGATGATCTAGATGAGATTCTTGAATCACAAGAGGAATTGTTTAGGCTTGAAAGAGAAAAATCCGAGACTCTAGAAAAGAACCTTACCTATGAAAGGAAGGAAAACAAGAGGCTTGGAGAATATCTAAAAGTCAAGGATAACATGCTTCTTGAGGTAGAAGAGTCATTCACTAGTGAAAAGAGGAAAGTGGATGACTTAACTAAAGAACTTCTTTTAGTTGAAGACACTCATACTAGATTAAAGAGAGACAATGATAAACTTCAAGAAAGCTTAACAAGCTTGCAAGCCATGAACACGGCACTTGAAGTTAAAGTTAGCACTCTCCTAGTAAGTTCCTCTAACACTTGTAAGACATCAAAGTCATCTAGTCCTTCAACTAGTAATGGTTGTGCACGATGCTTTAATGTTGATATTCAAACTTGTGTGACTAACCATGCCGAAGTGCAAGCCATGAGGAAAGAGATTAGTAGACTCACCCAATTGGTGCAAGAAGAGGAAATATCTCACAAGGGAGTACTCAAGACAAATCCCTCACCGAGGGTAGGTGAGTTTGAGAAGCATACCAAGGGGTTTGGTTCAAGATACTTAAGTAAATATGGTTTTGAGAAAGGTAAGGGATTAGGAAAGAATGAAGATGGCACTTCTCAAACCATTCCTTATGTCAAGAATAACAAGAAGGCCGCCTTAGGGGCAAGAGGAGGCCTAGTGAACATGACAACTCCCATCCATAGGAGAAGTAGTGAGAAGCAAGGGTTAAGTCAAATCAAGTTTGTCAAGAGAGGCACAACATGTGATGAAGGTGCCAAAATTGTTGCATCCTCTTTGAAGCAAGACAAATTTCAAATGCCCAAGACACCAAAAACATTATCTCAAATGTCATTTTATGCGGATTATGTTTTAACTAGAAACCACCATGGTAAACTGGTTGCTAGGTTTGTGGGTCACCGCTCATGGAACACTAAGGTGAAAAGCCATGTGTGGGTACCCAAAGTGCTTTTGACTAACACTCAAGGACCCAAGTATTGTTGGGTATCTAAAAGAAAGGAATAATCTTGTTTTGTAGGAATACTTTTCCGGTGGGTCAACATGGGTGATTGATAGCGGATGCACCAATCATATGACCGGAGAAAGAAGCATATTTGAGAGTTTGAAAGAATCAAATGATGATCATTACATTACTTTTGCCGGAAATCAAAAGGGAAAAGTGCTTGGTACCGGTAGTATTGATCTAAACTCAAAATTCTCTCTTTCAAAAGTTCTTTTAGTCGAATCTCTTGGGTATAATTTGCTATCCATATCACAACTTTGTGCATCGGGTTTCAATTGTTTATTTACTAACGAAGGTGTGACCGTCATTAGGAGAAGTGATGGCTCCGTTGCCTTCAAGGGTGTACTCAAGGGAAAGCTTTATCTAGTGAATTTTTCACAAGAAAAGGCTCAACTTGATACATGCTTGGTGGCAAAGTCTAGCTTGGGTTGGTTATGGCATCGCCGACTAGCTCATGTTGGGATGAGAAATCTCAACAAGCTCCTAAAGGGGGATCACATTCTAGGACTAACAAATGTCTCTTTTGAGAAAGATCGTATTTGTAGTGCTTGTCAAGCCGGAAAGCAAGTTGGTGTTCCTCATCTGTCAAAGAGCATCATCACCACTGTCAAGCCATTTGAACTGCTACACATGGATCTCTTTGGTCCGGTGGCTTATATAAGCATTGGTGGTAACAAATATGGACTTGTTATTGTTGATGATTATTCTCGTTTCACTTGGGTATTCTTTTTGCATGACAAAAGTGTAGTGCAAGAGACATTCAAGAAATTTGCAAAAAGAGCTCAAAATGAATTCGAGACCAAGATCAAGAAAGTGAGAAGTGACAATGGCACCGAATTCAAGAACACCAACATTGAAGAATTCTTAGAAGAAGAGGGCATTGGGCATGAGTTCTCCGTTCCATATACTCCACAACAGAATGGAATTGTTGAAAGGAAAATCGAACTCTCATTGAGGCCGCAAGAACAATGCTTGATGAATACAAGGTCTCGGATCAATTTTGGGCGGAAGCAATCAACACGGCGTGCCATGCTATCAATCGTCTTTATCTTCACAAGATCTTGAACAAGACGGCTTACGAGCTTCTACTTGGTAAAAGCCTAACGTGTCATATTTTCGAGTTTTGGAAGTAAGTGCTTCATTCTTAATAAGAAGCCCAAGAACTCTAAATTTGCATCTAAAGTTGATGAAGGTTTTCTTCTTGGTTATGCCTCAAATGCTCATGGATATCGTGTCTTCAACAAAACCACCGGTTGTGTTGAAGTAGCGTGTGACGTGACATTTGATGAATCTAATGGCTCTCAGAAGAGCAAGTTGATGATGTTGTAGGTATGGAAGAATCACCAAACAAGGCGATCAAGAAGCTAGCCACTGGTGAAATAAAGCCACAAGAACAAGAGGATCAAGACGATGATGATGTGTTGATGTTCAAAGGGTCATCTACATCAACTTCCGCGGCGCAACCCGGAAACTCCGGGTATATATCCGGAGACTCCGGATCACCTGTCCGGAGTATCCGGACACAGGGCCGGAGTATCCGGGTTACAGAAGATCGATCATCATCTCCACATCAAGATCAACCTCAGGATGAACAAGAAATCGAGCCCATACAACATGAAGCTCAAATTCCTCATCCAAGAATTCATCAAATTATCCAAAAGGATCATCCCGTGGATAACATCCTTGGAAGCATAAACAAAGGGGTAACTACTCGTTCTCGTTTAGCAACCTTTATGAACATTACTCGTTTGTCTCTTCTTTGGAACCACTTAAGGTTGAAGAAGCTCTGGATGATCCGGATTGGGTGATGGCCATGCAAGAAGAATTGAACAACTTCACACGGAATGAAGTCTGGTCCTTAGTAGAAAGACCCAAGCAGAATGTCATTGGAACAAAGTGGGTCTTTCGAAACAAACAAGATGAACATGGCGTGGTAACAAGAAACAAGGCAAGGTTGGTTGCTCAAGGCTTCACTCAAATCGAAGGTTTGGATTTTGGTGAGACTTATGCACCCGTAGCTAGGCTTGAGTCAATTCGTATCTTGCTTGCCTTTGCAACTCACCATGATTTCAAGCTATACCAAATGGATGTGAAGAGTGCCTTTCTTAATGGAGCAATCTCCGAATTGGTATATGTTGAGCAACCACCGGGTTTTGAAGATCCTAAGCTACCTCATCACGTCTACAAGCTCCATAAGGCGCTCTATGGGCTTAAGCAAGCTCCTAGAGCATGGTATGAATGCCTTAAGGATTTTCTCTTAAGAAAAGGCTTTGAGATAGGCAAAGCCGATCCTACTTTTTTCACTCGCAAAGTTGACAAAGAAATTTTTGTGTGCCAAATATATGTCGATGACATTATATTTGGTTCTACTAATCAATCTTGGTGCGAGGATTTTAGTAGGATTATGACGAAGAGATTCGAGATGTCCATGATGGGAGAGTTGACATTCTTTCTTGGCTTTCAAATCAAGCAACTCAAAGAAGGAACCTTTATTTGTCAAACCAAGTATACCAAAGATATGTTGAAAAAGTTGACATGGAGAATGCCAAGCCCATCAAGACACCCATGCCGACTAATGGACATCTCGATCTAAATGAGGATGGCAAGGCCGTAGATCAAAAGGTATATCGCTCCATGATTGGATCCCTTCTTTACCTTTGTGCATCTAGGCCCGATATCATGCTTAGTGTGTGCATGTGTGCAAGGTTTCAAGCTAATCCTAAGGAATGTCATCTTATGGCTGTTAAGAGAATTCTAAGATATTTAGTTTTCACTCCGTACCTTGGCTTGTGGTATCCCAAGGGCTCCACTTTCAATCTACTTGGCTACTCCGATTCGGATTATGCCGGTTGCAAAGTAGATAGGAAGAGTACATCGGGGACGTGCCAATTCCTTGGCCGGTCTCTTGTGTCTTGGAGTTCCAAGAAACAAAATTCTGTTGCCTTATCCACTGCCGAAGCCGAATATGTTGCTGCAGGTGCTTGTTGTGCACAACTACTTTGGATGAAATCCACCTTGAGCGACTTTGGTTGTAAGTTTAGCAAGATTCCACTCTTGTGTGACAATGAGAGTGCAATCAAGCTAGCGAACAATCCCGTTAACCACTCAAGAACCAAACATATTGACATAAGACACCATTTCTTGAGAGACCATGAAGCCAAAGGAGATATCGTTTTAAGTCATATGAGCACCGATAAACAACTAGCCGATATCTTCACTAAACCACTTGAAGAGCAAAGGTTTTGTATCTTGAGGAGTGAGCTAAATATTTTGGATTCTCGTAACTTAGTTTGAGATCATGCACATGTTTGAATGCTATAGAGAAATTATTTTGAAAAATCTACTAGAATTAGTGGGAGTGTGACTTTGAAAATAATTTGAATTTTTCTTACTTGCTTGAGACTATTGTTTCCATTGTTGATTGCTGGCTAGTCTCAAGTTAAGTAAGCCTCTCACACCATTAGATCTCTCTTATCAAAATTCAATCCTATTCTCTTTGGAATCCTTCACAGTTAAGGAGAGCCGGATACTCCGGACATACGTCCGGATACTCCGGATGGTAAAACCATCTTATATATATACCGCGGGGGGGGGGGGGGGTCGGTTAAAACGGTTCTATCTCTTATTTTTCACCTCCACCGCGCCTCTCCTCCTCTCCTCTGTCTCCCACTCGCCCAAGGGGAGATTTCCACCATCTTTTCGCGTAAGGTTTGCGAATCGTTGAAGGGAGTGCTCCATCTCGTCCGGAATCTCCGGAGAACGCTTTGGATTTGGAGTTTCCCACGTTTTCCTCTTCATTAAGGTATTCAAACTTCAAATCGCCCGATCTCTCAATGTAGTGGTCAAAACTAGATATCCTTTGGGGCATTATCTTCCCTCATGTGCAGCAGCTTGTGCCACAAATTTCATTCAAATCCCATGGGCAAATCTCTAGATTTCATGAAAGTAGGGTTACATGTCGATGCCCGGAGACTCCGGACCTTCCGTCCGGATACTCCGGACTGTCCGGAGTATCCGGACATATATCCGGACTCTCCGGATTCCTAGAGATTCTGCCACCTGTCTCATTCCTATTCGTCTAGCTGCTCCTAATCGATATATTATATATCTAGCTATGGGACGTGAGCGTGCACAGACTTCTTCCGGTCAGAGACGGCAAAAGCGCCGTCATGATCCTCAAATCCCAGAGGAGGAAGTTTCTCCTCCTAGTCCTCCTCCAAGAGAACTTCGTCCTCGTCACCGTCCGGGCAAAGAGCCTGCAGGAAGCAGCTCACAAGCCCGTCCACCTCGTCAAGCTCCCTACATGATGCCAAGTATGGCAGTGTCACCTCCTTCTCGGGCTAATCCATCAAGACGGGGAATTGCTTGGATATCTGCCCTCGCACTCCTCCTCGTCTTCAAGTTGAATATCCACAAGATCAACGCCAATATCCTAGGTGTCCAAAGCTTCACCGTCCTCAAATCCTCACTGAGTTTACTACTACTATGGGGAGGAATTATTTCAAGCAAACTGTGGCACTTACGGATGCACGCAAGGAGGACGTTTACAAGTATGAGAAGGCTGAAAACTTGGAAAGGAGATTTTGGTGTCAGTTGCATCAAGATTTCTACTCCTCCGTTGTCATGCGCAAGGGTAAAGCTCCCATTGTTCCTTGCAAGTATGTTGATTGGGAATATTTTGAGAGGATGAATGACCCATTCTTCAATCAAGCTATTGGCAAGTGCAAGGAATTTGGTCTTTATGACATCATGGGATTTCGGTATGATTGGAATGAGGAAATTCTTGCTCAGTTTCACTCCTCTCTATATTATGATGCAAGGCAAGTTGCTTTCTTTTGGACTACCGAGGGAGTGAAGTATGGAGTCGATTACATGACATTCTCTAGACTCCTTGGACTTGGTTCAGAGGATGAGAAGAGAGATCCCATTCATGTGGAACATCAGTTGAAACCAAGTCAATTACCGGCTCTTTTCTACAACCCTATTCTAGCGGAAGCCGGCAATGCAAGCACTCTCCAACCATTCTACTACACCATGAACCAATTTTTTCATGCCACTATTGATGCAAAGGATGGTGATGCCACTGCTCTTAGGTACTTTGCTTGCAATCTCCTTGCCCGTGTCATGCCCGGTGGGCGACCTTTCTCCATTATGGATTTCATTTGGAATGAGTTAAGGAGGACGATGAATGATCCCCAAAAGTTTCTACCATCTGCTCCTTACATTATGTATATGATTGAGAGGGTCACCAGGTCACCTTTCCCAAGGATTGCAAGCACGCGCCCTTCACCTTCGTCCTCGATCCGGTGATGCACCGCACGCCCTCCTCTTCATGCCGGTGCCACAAGGAACCCAAGGTTTGACCCAGCTCCATCTTATGCGGGTCCATCTTCATCTCGTCGTGGTCATCATGATTCCTTTATCAAGAGGGCTCTTAAGAGCATTTTTGCATGTGCAAGACTGCAACTCACGAGATAAATGAAAACCGCCGTGACATTATTGAGATTAAGAGTCACTTGGGGCTTCCGGCGGATCCATACCATGAGTTGCCCGAGTTTGATGACCCATTTGCCGAATGGATGCTGCGGATGAGGCCGCCACTGCTGCTGCTCATGCTCCTCTTCCTCGCCCACGTCAGCGCACACGTGCCCCTACACGATCCCGTCGCTCTCCTCCTCGTGGCCAAGAGATTTTTGATGAAGAGGAAGAGACCGAGGAAGAAGCACCTCCAAACTACCGCGAAATCCCCGATTCGGATGAGGATGAGGACACCTCCGATGACGATGCCCAAGATGATGATGAGTAGAAGACCTTCTTGCCATTTTTCATTTCCTTTTTGGCACTTGATGACAAAGGGGGAGTGAAAATGTCATTTATGTACTCATTTGGGCTATGTATCAACTTTATGCGTTTCTTTTGAACAATTATTCATGTAAGGACTATGTGGTGTGAGGAAGTTTGTAATGTGTGCTACTTTGTGGTCTACTAGTTTGCAGTTTGTTTTTAAGGATGAGCTGATAGTGTGAGCTTAATTTGATTATGATGCAATATTAATTTTTCCTGTGTTCTGACCTGATGGTCCGGATACTCCGGATATGCTTCCGGATACTCCGGACACATGGTCCGGAGTCTCCGGATTGAAACCCGGAGTCTCCGGGTTATCTGATCAACACTAGTGTTTCCTGTTATATGACATGACTTTTGCATCACACACTTTTCAGCACACACATGCTCACCCCCACTGTAGAATGTATAAAGAGTTTCCATATCTTTTTCTAAATATGCCAATCTTGACTTTAGAGAAGTCAATTTGAAATTCAAATTCATGGCATACATTAAGGGGAGCTCTTTACATGCTTAAGATTATATTTTTATGGTTATCAAATGAGATACATGTGGGTTGTCATCAATCACCAAAAAGGGGAGATTGAAAGATATCTAGGCCCCTAAGTGGGTTTTGGTGATATATACAAAGCACATGTATATTTAATCGTTTATTAAGCATGTGTGCAGTGCTAATGGTGACTAAGCAAAGCTTTTAGAGAAGCGTGAACCCTCAAAAGGATATGAAAAGCAGCGTCCTCAAGTGTTCTTGAAGACTAGATTTTATTTTTGAAATTGAGTATAGGAACGCCGTACTATCAAGGGGAACTGTGATCCACTAGTGTGACATGATAGTTGTGCTCAAGAGAACCCACAAAAATCATAAGAAACCATCTCAACACTCAAAAAGGGGACTTAAATGTGAAATTCAGTGTCTAACCCGGAGTGTCCGGGTCCCAGTCCGGAATGTCCGGACAGAGTGTCCGGAGTATCCGGACGTATACCCGGAGTGTCCGGGTTACTGTTACCGGTCTGGAAAATCAGTTTGGTCCGGAGTCTCCGGACCCCTATGTCCGGAGTATCCGGACATATACCCGGAGTTTCCGGGTATCGCTCTTCCAACGGCTAGTTTCTGGGAGAGGGGGTATAAATACCCCTCATACCCCCTCTCACTCTCTCTCTTGCTCATTTTCGACCAGACCTGTAGAAAACCTAAAGAGAGCCTTCTCACTCCCCATTTGCTCCATCCTTGAGTGATTTTCGTTGGGGTTTGAAGTGAGATTGTTGCAAGAGCTAAGATTGTGCAAGTAAGCCTTGATTTCATCTCTTGAGCACATCAAACCAAGTCTAGCCCGTGGATTCTAGTTTATTACTCTTGGAGCTTCAAGCTCCTAGATGGCTAGGCGTCGCTTGTGATTGCGTGATTGTTTTGTGAGCATCACAGCTGGTTTGTAATCTTCTTTCCTCTCCGAGGAATCATAGTAAGTGACCCTAGGGTTTGAGCGTTGGTCTCACCCTTGGGAGAGGAGCATAGGAGTTCTTGAGCACCGTCTCTTGAATTCTTCCTCAACGGAGACGTAGCTCCTTTGGGAGTGAACTTCGGGAAACAAATTCTGTGTCATTCTCATATTTCTACTCATGCTTGTGATTATTTGCTTGTGAGACTAACCTTTTAGGGTTTGAGGCCGATCTACTTTTGTACAAGTCTCACGAGAAAGAAAACTGGTGAAAAACACTCCAGAGGTACCACTAGTCCCTCTAAATTTACCTGATTCAATTTACAGCATCTAAAACAGTGATTAGTAGCACGTTACTTTCATACCCGGATAGTCCGGACAATATATCCGGAAACTCCGGACTCTACATCCGGAGTATCCGGACATATATCCGGAGTATCCGGATACCTGTGTTACTAACCGTGTTCAAAGTGTTTTAAGTTGCAGATTAGCCTATTCACCCCCCTCTAGGCATCTTGAGGTCCTTTCAGAAACTGATGTTACATTTTTATGAACTTCCTACGAAAATCTATGAAATGTAGAAGTTCATCGATTTGAAATAAAGAAAACTCTGGAAACCTTACAGAAAACACCTAGAACTTTCTAAAAGAAAGTCCCTGATCGGGGACAACAGAGAATAGGAAATCAACGACGATATTCTGGCAAAGGAATCGCCGGCATTAAGAAGATTCAGTGGATTAGGGCAAACCTTGGTTATGGAGAAGAACGGGTGAAAAATGAACTCCTGTGGCGAACAGGATCGACGAAGAGAAAAAGCTCGACGATGACGAGATTCCGTGGATGACAAAGGAGTCCGCCGAGCATGGTTGCCGTGGGTGGAAGATAGCTGAAGGAGTAGTCTCCGTGGTGACTCGTGGTCTTGCTCGGCGATCGATGAGGAATAGGAGTTGCTGGATGTCGTAGACTTATGGGATGAGACGATGGAGCCGAATGGG